>NC_080480.1:2282500-2532500 GCF_030265055.1 Doryrhamphus excisus | reverse complement strand
CCATTACATACATAAGAATGATGAAAGGATTCAAAATGGATGGCTAGTGTCCCGTCTCTAAAATAACCACTATCCAATCTTGACAGTGACTAATGTACCAATGCATGAATGGTTTATTTGGGAACTATGTGGCCGTATGATAACCAACACGGTGTACGTAATTTTTGTAATCATTCTCAGCAAAAACTGAGGTTCCACTGTATACATTTTCTTGTTGTCAGACCCCACTATGTCTCTTATCTCTTTCTGTTTCTTTAGATCTGGGCTGACCCTGGTAAATACGCCTTGATTGGAGCTGCAGCTCAGTTAGGTAAGTCAGTTGAATCTTTAAAGATTTAAAGACATTTCATTCATTCATTCATTTTCTACCGCTTATCCTCACGAGGGGCGCGGGGGTGCTGGAGCCTATCCCAACTGTCTTCAGGGCGAGAGGCGGGGTACACCCTGGACTGGTGGCCAGCCAATCACAGGGCACATATAGACAAACAACCATTCACACTCACATTCATACCTATGGACAATTTGGAGTCGCTAATTAACCTAGCATGTTGTTGGAATGTGGGAGGAAACCGGAGTACCCGGCGGGTGGAATTGAAGGGGGCCGAGCGTGGAATTGAACCCTGGTCTCCTAGCTGTGTTTAAATACTTTAAATGTAGTTAGAATGCATTTGGAAGTGAGTCCTGAAAGAAGTTTGTGATTGGTTAAAACGCTCTGTTTCAAAAGGAGTGGTCAAACTGTTCCTTTGTGATGTCACAGAGGGGCGGACGTCCTTATATGGTTCATACTTAGGAAGCACTTTGGGTGTGTGACCAATCACAGCGCGGTGGACATGTCCGGAGGCGGGCCGTGGGTGGGTGGAATAAATTAAAATAGACCGTTTTGGCAGGAAGCACAAATCAAACGAAACAAAGCTGGAATAGGTGCAGATTCTGGAAGATCTAAGACGATTTCTATGTGGGTTATTGTGTGCAGCTGCTCTATAGGAGTCCACAACTCAATACAAAGGGTGTCAAAATGAGCATAATAGGTCCCCTTTAATGGAAAGAGAAGTGAAGGAATCTGTTGTCATGTTCACAGGAGGCATTGTGAGGATGACTCTCAGTTTGACGGTCATCATGGTGGAGGCTACAGGAAACGTCACCTACGGCCTTCCCATCATGCTGGTCTTGATGACGGCAAAGATCGTAGGAGACTACTTTGTGGAGGTGAGTTAAGGAGCACCACGGTGGACAAGTGCTGTTCAATTTCCACGTCATTTCCACGTCTTCATTCTGCAGGGCCTGTACGACATCCACATTAAGCTGCAGAGCATTCCCTTCCTGCACTGGGAAGCTCCCGCCACCTCACACTGGCTAACAGCGAGGTAACATCCTCTTCCCGAACTGGAGCAACTTCCCGTCTCTCATTATCACTCTCCTCTCCATCCCTCGTATCTAGAGAAGTCATGAGCTCTCCCGTCACCTGTTTGAACAAGGTAGAGAAGGTGGGAACCATTGTGGACACCCTTAGCAACACGTCGACCAATCACAACGGTTTCCCTGTCGTGGTGCAAGGAGCGACCAGTGAAGAGGTACTCTACTCAACAAAGCCTCCACTTCTCGTCTTTGTGCTTCACTACTGTTCAGTCACTTTCAGATTAACACCAGTGAGGAATTAATTCATCGCTAATTAATACAGTACCCACAGAACTCCTTATATGGCTCAGTAATTCAAAAATATCATTGGAATTTCAAGAAGGAAACTCAATGAATCCATTGAATTCATCCATGGAATAGCTCTTGATGGTCACATTCACTTCTTGGTTCATGCCACTCAGTGTGAATTATGATTAACATTTAAAATTATCCATCTGTTTTCTATGCCACTTATCCTCACGAGGGTCGCAGGTATGCTGGAGCCTATCCCAGCAGTCTTCGGGCGAGAGGCGGGGTACACCCTGGCATTTAAAATCATTCATTTTTTACTGCTTATCATCATGAGGGTCCCATGTATGCTGGAGCCTATCCCAGCTGTCTTCGGGTGAGAGGCAGGGTACACCCTGGCATTTGAAATCATTCATTCATTCATTTTCTACCACTTATCCTCACGAGGGTCGCGGGTATGCTGGAGCCTATCCCAGCTGTCTTCGGGTGAGAGGCAGGGTACACCCTGGCATTTGAAATCATTCATTCATTCATTTTCTACCGCTTATCCTCATGAGGGTCGCAGGGGTGCTGGAGCCTATCCCAGCTGTCTTCGGGTGAGAGGCAGGGTACACCCTGGCATTTGAAATCATTCATTCATTCATTTTCTACCGCTTATCCTCATGAGGGTCGCAGGGGTGCTGGAGCCTATCCCAGCTGTCTTTGGGTGAGAGGCAGGGTACACCCTGGCATTTAAAATCATTCATTCATTCATTTTCTACTGTTTATCATCACGAGGGTCCCATGTATGCTGGAGCCTATCCCAGCTGTCTTTGGGCGAGAGGCGGGGTACACCCTGGCACTTAAAATCATCAATTCATTCATTCATTTTCTACCGCTTCTCCTCATGAAGGTCGCGGGGGTGCTGGAGCCTATCCCAGCTGTCTTCTTCGGGCGAGAGGCGGGGTACACCCTGGACTGGTGGCCAGCCAATCACAGGGCACATATAGACAAACAACCATTCACACTCACATTCATACCTATGGACAATTTGGAGTCGCTAATTAACCTAGCATGTTTTTGGAATGTGGGAGGAAACCGGAGTACCCGGAGAAAACCCACGCATCCAGCACCCCCCGCGACTCTCTTGAGGAGAAGCAGTAGAAAATGAATGAATGAATGAGTTCTTCTCCTATTTTGTGTGGAAGTGGTAACTTTTTGGCTTCTTATTTTGTCTTTCCCCACCCTCGGTCATGCACGGGGAGAACATGCAAACTCCACACAGAGATGGCCGAGGGTGGAATTGAACTCGGGTCTCCTAGTTTTGAGGCCTGCGCACTAACCACTTGACCACTGTGCAGCCCATTTAAAATCATGTTAAAGTGAAATTATATTTATTTGTACATTGCTTTGCATTTGCATTGAAATAGCGTTCTGATACTCAACATGATTCATCTTCTCTTCTTCTGTTCAGCCAGCCAAGCTCTGTGGTCTGATTCTTCGCTCCCAGCTCATTGTTCTCCTCAAGCACAAGGTCAGTGACAGCTTGGGTTGCCGACCACGTATTTCACAAAGGCCGTCAGCATTAATGCGCGATCCGATGACTTGCAGGTGTTTGTGGAGCTCGCCCGCTCGCGGCTGACCCAAAGGAAGCTCCAGCTGAAGGACTTTCGGGACGCCTACCCGCGCTTCCCCCCCATTCAAAGCATCCACGTGTCCCAGGATGAGCGGGAGTGTATGATGGACCTCTCCGAGTTTATGAACCCGACGCCCTACACCGTTCCACAGGTAATACGCAGCACCGCGTATTGTTTGTATGTTTAGTGACAGATAAAAGGTGAAAAGATGTGGTTTGTTTGCAGGAAACATCTCTTCCTCGTGTGTTTAAGCTAGTCAGAGCGCTTGGACTCAGGCACCTGGTGGTGGTGGATGATGAGAACAGGGTAAGGATGCTCACCTGTTTCACACAGTAGGGTTTGTTTCCATAGTTACCAACATAAATGAAAGGTGGAAGACACCATTACATATTCACAAGATGCATTCAAATACGTTACGATATGTGGTTTTCTAAACTGGTCACTAGGGGTCAGTAATGTTCCTGTAATGCAGTGGTTCTGTCACGACCCCCTTGGGGACAGAAATGTTTTCAAGAGGTTTGAATCATCTCACAACAGGCACAATAATCTCTAACATGGACGCCTGTTTCTACCTAATACTGGCATAAACACCCAGCGTCACTTCCTGTCCGCCCCCCACTCACATTTACTGCGACACACAGGAGCATAAGTCATACACTATATGTCTATTTACCGTTATTATGCTGACTATAGGGGTGTTATTTCGTGTCTAGAGGGCTCTACTCGGGTTCTCACTACAAAGATATTCGTTAATAAATAAGGAATCCTACTCTGTGGAAATTCACTTATCACGGTTGGGTCTGGAAGCAATTAACCACAATAAACGAGGGACTACTGCGGTTTTCTTCTTTTCCGTCATCTACAGGTGGTCGGACTGGTGACCAGGAAAGACTTGGCCAGATATCACATGGGAAAACATGGACTGGAGGAACTTCAGCTGGCCCAGACATAGCTCACACACACACGCACAGTCTGACAAACGGTGCCATAAAACATTCCCTTAACCCACCTTTTGAATATCACAAGTGCCTCATGTGTTGGGTCACAGGGGATCAGCATGACAGCCAAACACATGTACAACTTGGGGCTGTCACCAAAGACCCCCCCCCCCCCCCAAACTCCATGGAACAACCCAAGTTGTTGTCCGTCTGAATCAACCCGATGGCCTTGTTTGCATCATTTCAAAGTCCTCAACATTTCTTTCCAACCCTTTTCAGATAATATTTGTTTGCACCTTCATAGCATCAACGTGTCGTTTATTGTCTTCCCGCTCATTCATTGGACGGTACTGCTAGGACAAAAGTAGCTGATGCTGTGTTTGAATTTTCTGTTTTCATTCACTTGCTGTTGTCTGTTGTTTTGCACTGAAAGAATGCTGTTATTTATTCCCAATGCTTGTTTTTACCGAATGGTCACAAGAGAGATTTTGGGTGTCAGATCCCATCACTTAAAACTCTTTAGTGTCTTTTATTAGTTGGCTGAAGAAATACATTGCGAGGTACAGAGTCCTACTTTCACATACAATACTCTGTGGAAAAATGACTTAAACATAAATTTTTAAAAATCATTCATAGACATTTGCACTGTGGCTACTACTGAAAGCAACATTTCACACAGAACGGTAGAAGTATAAGCTGTTTATCACAGGAGCAATCCTTGCATTATGATAACATGCAGACCGCAAGTACTAAGATTCATGAATATCAGCAGTGTTACCTTATTTGTTTTTACACATCCTGTCTGTTGAATAGATCTCCATGTTTATAAATAAAGCCTCTGCTCTGTTTTATAACCACTGGATTAGTGAAATAAAAAAAAAGATATATTGTATGTGATTTGTTTGCAATACTGTAATTGGCTCACAATTGGACGTAAACACAAACAGAATGAATCCATCTTTCTTTTTATCATCCGTTCAGGCTGCTGTGGGTGTTGTAAAGGTGGGTTATTTTTTTTGTTCAAGTCATTTAAACATCAGCATTGCTGCAGACCATCCCTTTATGAGCACAGTGCACTTTAATTGCTACTTCCAGCCTCATGTGGTCTTTGTAGGGGACTCTTCTACAACATGACAATCAAACAGACAATACAACGATAGACTCTCCTAATTATTGATGCTAAGTTGTGAAATTTGTCATCATGGTGCCACTTATTCCTCCAGAAATAAGTCATAAGGGTCCTACATAATGCCAGCAAGGCGTGGTGAGTACAATACATCACTACCCTGAGGCTCCACTAGATGTCAGTAAAAAGTCCATATAATTCTATGGAGGACCAGCTGCTTCTTTTAATGTGAGTATAAAACTTTTGAGTAGAATTTGTGGCAATTTTAAGTAGCTGTTAATTGACTGTGATATAAATCCAGTCAAATTCAGACAAATGCCATTAATAATAATAGCTGTCAATGAGCCACAGGTCTACTGTACAATGTACAGCGTCATCATCTGAATTCAGAGGTGTCCAATCATTTGCCTGAATAAAAACTCGCAAGTGTTCAAATGACTAAATGACATACTGTATAAAAAAGTGCATTTTTCTTCATTTTCAGTCGATGCCTGTAACATAAGTTTTTTCTCGTAAATGTAAGACTTTTTTCTCCTAGTTTTAACACTTATTGTCGTAAATTTTCGACTTTATTGTCGCGAACTAATAACGAATTATTTTAATACTCTATCGTAAAAAGGTAAGATTACGACTTTTTACTCTCTTACTTTATTGTCAAAATGTCAAATCCTTCCCAATGTGGCCCCATTCAGACAAAAAAACTTATTTTTCTGCGTTTGGGGGTGTTATGTGCAAGTTAATTCTGCTCGGTCTGTGTTAGCATGTAATGCTAGCATTTAGTGTTAGCGTGTAGCATGTAATGCTAGCATTTACCGCCCTGCGCAGTCTCTCATGTAAAATGTACTCTTTCGCTAGGCTATTTGGCTTTTATTTCCCCGTGTTGGTACTTTAACAGGTTTGTACTATTTGAAGAACAAAATTGTGATAATGCACAGCTAGGCCCCCCGGGGTCCTTTCTTTACTCTGACACACTCTTTATGACACCGTCCAGACTGCTTGGTTCAGCCACACATTTTTATGGATGGACCCCCCCACTCGGGACCACTGCTGCCTCTGATTTATATTTCCATAAAGCAATAGGAATATCATAGCTTCATGCTCTGCTTACTTTAAGACAGGCAGGAGAGAGAGACTCCCTGCCGCTACTGACAGGTCAATTGATAGAGAAGGGCTGTTTTATCACTTTCACTTTTTTATTGTCGTTAACCATTTTAAGATATTGGCTTAGCACGTAAGTGTGTTGACTCAGATCGAGATTTATGTTTGACCGAACTCCATTAAGGAATTTATTTTTTTTACAGGATGTGCCAGCCAAAGACACAGGAAGAGGATGTGATTCAGAGGTATGCACTCGCACATTTTATCGGTTCTAGTTGGAGGAACTGGAACACTACTACATTCATCCTCTTAAGATTAATTTTAGTGTGGGCAAAATCGTTCATTTCAGTGAACCGGTTCATTCAGTAAAAAGATCCGTTCATTTCGGTCAATTGGTCGTTAGCCTGTGATGTCCCCCTGTGCATAGACCCGCTCAGCTGTGTCGAGTCCGTTCACTCATGTTCACGTTCGTTCGGATTCAACAGCGCAACAACACGTGACGACGTTGTGGTGTGTCGGTCATGAACAAACAGGTCAAAAGAACTAGTTCTTCTTAATATGAGTTTAAAGGTGACTATAGGGGTGTTATTTCATGTCTAGAGGGCTCTAATAATGTTCATTCATTCATTCATTTTCTACCGCTTTTTCCTCACGAGGGTCGCGGGGTTGCTGGAGCCTATCCCAGCTGTCTTCGGGGTGAAAGGCGGGGTAGACCCTGGACTGGTGGCCAGCCAATCACAGGGCACATATAGACAAACAACCATTCACACTCACATTCATACCTATGGACAATTTGGAGTCGCTAATTAACCTAGCATGTTTTTGGAATGTGGGAGGAAACCGGAGTACCCGGAGAAAACCCACGCATGCACAGGGAAAACATGTAAACTCCACACAGAGATGACCGAGGGTGGGGAAAGACAAAATAAGAAGCCAAAAAGTTACCACTTCCACACAAAATAGGAGAACTCATTAATTCATTCATTTTTGACCGCTTATCCTCACGAGGGTCGCGGGGGTGCCGGAGCCTATCCCAGCTGTCTTCTTAGGGCGAGAGGCGGGGTACACCCTGGACTGGTGGCCAGCCAATCACAGGGCACATATAGACAAACAACCATTCACACTCACATTCATACCTATGGACAATTTGGAGTCGCTAATTAACCTAGCATGTTTTTTGGAATGTGGGAGGAAACCGGAGTACCTGGAGAAAAGAACATGCAAACTCCACACAGAGATGGCCGAGAATGGTGGAATTGAACCCTGGTCACCTAGCTGTGAGGTCTGCACGCTAACCACTTGACCGCCGTGCCGCCGCTCTAATAATGTTAAAATCTGTATTTAGAAGTGTACACGAGGGCTAACATTACTAGCTAGCTTTGCCAAAATGCTCTTATTTGCTAACAACAAGGCAGATGCGTCTTAGCTGCGTTCAAGGTACTTTTTCCTCGCCTCTTTTCTTGCTGCGCGTGAGTGGGTGTTGTTGTAGACCTGATCCTAAAGTGCCTTGAGATAACTTTGTTGTGAATTGGCACTAGACCAGGGGTGGGCAAACTACGGCCCGGGGGCCACATCCGGCCCGCCAAGTGTTTGAATACGGCCCGCCCAATCTTTCCAAAGTATTAAATTTAAACTCAACATACAGCCTGGCATCATCAACCTTTTGATGGTTTTATCAATTTCGTTGTTTGACATGGTCTGTTGTTTACAAAGTGCTCCTGAAAAAAGAGACACAAGCACATAATAATAATAAAAATTAAAATAATAATTATTATATTATTATTATAACTATTATGATTATTATATTTATTATATTAATGCTAATTATTATATTAATTATATATAATAACATTGTTATATTTGCATATTTTACATAATAATAATATAATAATTATTATTTTAATTTTATTTTAATTATTATAATATTTTATTATTTTTAAAATATTTAAATATAAATATAAAATAATAAATAAGAATAGCAGATTGCATGACAATTTTACAGATACAATAATACCAGGTGGACTGTTACGTGTAAAATATATAGTCTGCCCCCCCCCCCCCCCCCGGAAATTTTGTTATATCAATGCGGCCCGCGAGTCAAAAAGTTTGCCCACCCCTGCACTAGACGAATAAAAAGAATGATTCTAAAATATGTTTTAATTTTTTTTTTTTTCCCCGCTTGCCTTCTATGCCTTTTTGTATTTTTCTCTCTCCAGCACCAACACAACACTCATTCATCACCCTGAAGCATTTAAAGAAAAAAAAACAGAAACATGAATGGTGTCTAGGGGCTATTTCTTGGTTTTGAATGTTGTTAAAATGTAGAATATGCCCATTTTTTTTCATCTTAGAGAGGAGGCTGGAGAGGGACAAAGCAAAAGCAGGCTACTATGATGCATGGAAATCCACTCTCTAACAATGGACTCCATGTTTATATATAAATATATATGTGTGTGTGTGTGTGTGTAGACATGTCTGATTGTCAAGTGGGCGATGCAACCTCTTTTTTTTTTTCCATTCTGCCCTTTTTTGAGAAGGACGAGTCGAGACGTTAAAGGGTGTCCGGAGTTGAGTACCCAGTCTTACCAGGGTGTGGCCACCTCCCTGAGGGAGATGATGAAGAAGAAGATGTAGCATGGACATGGAGGCTCTCAATGACAGGGGTGACACGGATGAGTGAACGGACGGAGAGGGCACGCCGTGTGTGTTAAAAAAAAAATACGGAGCGAGGAAAGTAAAAGAAGGTGTGTGAGAGGGAATGAGGTGTTAAAGAGGTGAGACGGATGGGGGGGGGGGGGGGGGGAGAAAAGAGGATGAGCTCATTGCAGTCTCTGGGCTCATGACAGAGGCACCGTGAAGGATGGGGGTGGGAGACGGGGGCGGGGGTGCACAGCTACGAATCGATAGCCAGCGTCTGAGTATCACACACACACACACACACACACACATGTCACGCTGCATGCACATTAAAAAAAAAAAAAGCATATTTTGATTTTGGGTGCAGTTTTTTGGTTTGGTGTGGAAAGTGGAAAGCTGCCTCTCCCTCCTCCTCACTCCACCATTCTCTCTCTCGCTCTCTCTCTCTCTCTCTCTCTCTCGCATCCCCATCACATCCACACCCTTCTGCCTCTCTCGCTCCGTCTCTCTCTCCCATCCTTTTTCCTCACCAGCCCTTCCCCGCTACAGTATTCCTTTTCTTTTCTTTTACTCCCGACAGGAAAATTCATGTCTGATCTTCTTCTTCTCCATCCGAGACTTTAGTGGATGCTCTTTCTCTTTGCTCGCTACTTTTTTTTTTCTCCCCCCCCCTGCCCCCGGTACCTGTGGAGGTTCCCGGCTTCTCCAGTTTTCCCCAAATCCGGTCGTCACGCTGAGCGCAGCCCCGCAGAGAGAGAGAGAGAGCGAGAGCGAGAGCGAGCGAGGCGGCATGCTGGGATTAGACGTGTGTGAGTTTGGGGGTCAGGTGCTGGAGCTGCTGTGGCTAACCATGTGCTACAGAGGTGAGATGATGGAATCCAGTGTGTTCAGTGTGTTGTGTTAGTTCGGTTTGTAACTTGCGGTTGAATGCAACTTTATTGATATATTTGGTTTTGGAGTTTGAGCATGCGAGCGGGCGGACATGTGCGTGTGCACAAGGGCGTGTGTGTGTGTGTGTGTGTGTGTGTGCTACATATGCACTGTATGTCTCAATCGGGGCGGGCGTGGACGTTTTTATGTCCCGACATGAAACGCTGCCGAGACAAGCCAAAGATAGCCAATCAATAGCTATTGATCATGTGTGTGTGTGTGTGTGTGCCATAGCATCATTATGTGTTTTACTCACACACCCACGTTCATGTTTCCGTCACTTAAGGGAATTATGTTGCTAATAAGTGTGTGTGTGTGTGTGTGTGTGTGACGACACGACACAAATGATGTCACCAACTTCCAAAGCTGCTGTGTGTGTGTGTGTGTGTGTGTGTGTTTGATGGCTTCTCTGCAGCAGTGCTGAACAGTGACAGATGGCGGAAGGTTCCGGGGTTTCCCCTCATACAGGTGTGTGTGTGTGTGTGTGTGTGTGTGTGTGTGTGTGTGTAGATGAGCAGGACTCGGTGTGATAAAGATAGGAGAAAGTGAATGAAATCATCTGGATGTGGAGAACAAAGACCAAACCGTATCCATAAACTTCATTCTCAAAGAATCAAGCCAATCACAGGGCACATATAGACAAACAACCATTCACACTCACATTCATACCTATGGACAATTTGGAGTCGCTAATTAACCTAGCATGTTTTTGGAATGTGGGAGGAAAC
Source organism: Doryrhamphus excisus (assembly GCF_030265055.1). NCBI lineage: Eukaryota > Metazoa > Chordata > Actinopteri > Syngnathiformes > Syngnathidae > Doryrhamphus > Doryrhamphus excisus. The sequence goes on along the minus strand of NC_080480.1, from coordinate 2,521,783 downwards.
CGGAGTACCCGGAGAAAAGAACATGCAAACTCCACACAGAAATGATGAGGGTGGAATCGAACTCGGGTCTCCTAGCTGTGAGGCCTGCACGCTAACGTTTATGACCTTCCAAAAAGACTTTTTAACATTAGAGCCCTCTAGACATGAATAGCATCCCTATAGTCACCTTTACACTCCTGTGACCAAATATAGTAACATTATCGACACCTACTGGTCAGTGTAGAATACTACATGTCTTTGAATGTATCGTTTGTTTGTATTTTATTTCATTTAGCCAACACTTAAAGCACGTTTAGCAACAGTACACCCTGGACTGGTGGCCAGCCAATCACAGGGCACATATAGACAAACAACCATTCACACTCACATTCATACCTATGGACAATTTGGAGTCGCTAATTAACCTAGCATGTTTTTTTTGGAATGTGGGAGGAAACCGGAGTACCCGGAGAAAACCCACGCATGCACGGGGAGAACATGTAAAACTCCACACAGAAATGCCCGAGGGTGGAATAGCACGTTAACGTTTATGACCTTCCAAATAGACTTTTTAACATTAGAGCCCTCTAGACATGAAATAGCACCCCTATAGTCACCTTTACACTCCTATGACAAGTGCTATGTACTATTGTGGTCACTAGGTTGGCCACACACTGCATGAAGTCATCCATATGGCATAATAGAGTGAAAAAAAAAAGTTCTCCTCCCATTCAGTGTGGAAGTGGTAAGTTCCTCCTAGCCTGTGTTGAGTCCCTACAGCGTAAGAGTTGCGCAGGGTGATGTAAACAAAGAATAACAGGAGTGTAAAGGTGGCTACAGGCGTGTTATGTCATGTTTAGAGGGCTCTAATAATGTTTAAAAAATGGATTTAGAAAGTCCTAAACTAAAAAAAAAGTAGTTTAACATTGAATCCTAAATCATGGGAATTAAATTAGAAACTGGAAATGATGAACTGTTCCTTTAAGAAATGCTTAAATAATATATGCAGACTCAGATAATGACGCTAGCATCATCGTGCTATACTGGAAGTAGGGCATTTATTATGCTCACTGTGAAATGAGTCAATTTCAGTGTGGAGTAAATCTAAACTGATATATACAAGATGTACACTGACTACTCTAAAGTATAGACGAGTTTCATGTATATAGCATTAATCCTTGTACTGTAATAAAAAATGGCTCCTGAAATGGTCGTATCATCCCACCGTGCAGCATCTTTGCATGCTGATGTTGGCATTTAAGGCGGCAGAGCCACAAAGCTCCACTCAAGCTATTAGCTCGCAGTAAAAACCACATGAGTGTTTTTAAGACGTGTCGGTGAGCACCTTAAAGAGAAAAGCTCAGATCATTTCATTAGCTGCTCATAACTAAAAAAAAAAGAAAAAAGAGGCACATTTTCAAATTTGTTGCACTTTATCCAACTTTTACTAAGCCCCGCCCTTATTCCCCTCCCTGACACCTCCCTCAATGTTTTTACCCCGTAATAATTAAAGCAAATACCCACCTGCCTTTTTCTTTCTGGTCCTCCATCCATTTCCTCTCCTTTTATAGCCTCTTATCTTTGGCCGGCTAGAGGGCATAACCTCCATATTTTTACTCATTAATTCTTCTCTCACGCTGTACCTCCTTCCTCGCCTCCCTCATATACAGTCATATTTAAAATTCAACACCATTTTTCATGTACTGGTATTTATTCTGTGAAAAAATCCCATATTTATTGTAAAAAAAGCACATTTGCTGTGATGGTTTGGGCGCCCCCTGCTGGTGGGAAATGTTTTTCCATTTTCAGTTACTGTAGCCTTGTTGTTTCCCACCCCAATGGTTGCTGGGAAATTATTTATTAATTTCCACCTTCAATCTATATTTTTACTTTCTGACATTTTTGCTAAAAGTACTTTCTGTCACGTACTTCGGTACGTGACAAAAATTAAAAAAAAATAACTTTAAAAATATTACTTATTATATTACATATTATTATGTTAAAATATATTCATTTATTATTATTATTAATTATTAATTGAATATTAATTAAATAGAATAAAAATAAATTAAAATTATATTAGGAAAGCAGGAAGTGAACAAATGTAACAGTTACTGTTTGTAAAAGTACCATATGGAGGGGTGGGATTTAATAAGCTATGCTTCTTCCTACTCCTTTTTGGACATGTGGAACTGGGAACTGATTATGTGACAAAAAAATAATTAATAATAATAATAAAAAAAATTAAACTATATTAGGAAAGCAGGAAGTGAACAAATGTAACAGTTACTGATTGACTATATATATCACTATATTGACAGTTACTATGGTACCAATTATGTCATTGTATGGTCATATCACCTCGTACTTCGGTACAAAAAAAAAAATAAAAATAAAAAAATAAACTTAAACTATATTAGGAAAGCAGGAAGTGAACAAATGTAACAGTTACTGATTGTAAAAGTACCAGATGGAGGGGTAGGATTTAATAAGCTTTGCTTCTTCCTACTCCTTTTGGACATGTGGAACTGTGAACTTATTATGGGATGCATTCAATTGTAATCTGATGCATGTTCAAATGGAATTAAACCATTACCATTACCAAAAGCCAATAGACAAATTCAATGGTGCCCCCTGTTGGTGGAAAATAATTTGCCACTAATGTTCCACTTATGACGCGGTTCAGGTGGTAAATTGGTTCTCGAACAATCTAATGGTTGCTGGTTCGATCCTCTGTCCAGAATGTTCATCTCATTTTTTCTGTGACATATTTGCCATTGAAGATGAATGAACAATTTCCATTAAAAAAAATGTATTTGCCGTTTTTACACGTACCATCCTGCTCATTCGGTGGCACTGCTCAGGGCGTAGAGTGGTCGTTTCGCAAGCTGGGGGGGTTGGCGATTCGATTCTCAGTCTGTGAATTACAAGAGGAATTTAAATACCAAGTGACACCGAGCTGTATTTCCTGCTTGCTCGTAAACATTATCGACAATTGCGACATAATAATAAAGGCCTATTGAACTGTGTGTGTGTGTGTGTGTTTGTGTAATAAAGAGAGACTGCAGTATGTCAGTCATGGTGTGTGTGTGTGTGTTGGTTGTGTGTCACTCAGCTCAGTAGCACGGAGATGGGCTGTGCCCTGGTTAGCGTGCTGACGGGGCGTCTTCAAGCAGGCAGGCAGCAGCCGATCGATGGCGGTCGTGTGGTCAGTGTTGTTGTCAGCGAAGGCCACACGAGCGTATCTCCTCCTCCTCCTCATTGGCCCTTCCTTGAAGGTAAAAGCTGTAACTATTAGCTTTACAGCACAAGAGGAGACATCCTTTTTACTTCTTGTTGTGTGTGGGTGTTTTTTCCCGGATGTGTACCTGTGCACTACATCGTCCCGCTGGTCTCGTTATGGTTTTAGAACACGGCAGTAACGCCGGGCTTCAAAGTACTAAAAAAACAGAGACGATAACTCGTGCAGGCATTGGGGAATAAACGAGAAAATGTGCAGTTATTTCTGTTGAGGTATAGAAGACATAAAATATATGTTTAAAGAGGCGTTTGGAATATTCTGGTAATGGTAATGGTAATGGTTAAATTTCATTTGAACATGCATCAGATTACAATTGAGTGCATCCCATAATCAGTTCCCAGTTCCACATGTCCAAAAGGAGTAGGAAGAAGCAAAGCTTATTAAATCCTACCCCTCCATCTGGTACTTTTACAATCAGTAACTGTTACATTTGTTCACTTCCTGCTTTCCTCATATAATTTTAATGTATTTTTATTTTATTTTATTAATTTTTTAAACTAAATTTCATAAATTTTTATTTATTTTTCGTTCACTTCCTGCTTTCCTAATATAATTTACATTTATTTTAATTTTATTTAATTCATAAATTCCTTTTTACTTAATTGTATTAATTTGTATTATTTATTTGTTTTTGTTAACTTCCTGCTTTCCTAATATAATTTGAATTTATTTTAATTGTATTTAATTAATAATTTTTTAACTTAATTTTATTAATTTTTTTGTTCACTTCCTGCTTTCCTCATATAATTTTAATTAATTTAAATTTTATTTAATTAATTAATTTTTTAACTTAATTTGATTAATTTTTATTTCATTTATTTTTTGTTCACTTCCTGCTTTCCTAATATAATTTTAATTTATTTTAATTTTATTTAATTAATACATTTCTTTTTACTTAATTTTATTAATTTTTTTGTCAGCAAGTTGAAGTATTTGTGATTTTAGAAATAAGGAGTTAGTATGTTCTCTGTAGGCGGCATTATGAATTATCCTTACTGGCCTTTTTTGCAGTACATTTAGCGAGTGAAGATTGCTTTTATAGTTATTAGCACATATTTCCACACAATAAGTAAGATGTGGTAGAACCAGAGATCAATAAAGAGTGTGGAGTGATTTCTGATTGAGAACAAATTTAGCTTTGTTCAATATTGAAATATTTCTGGCCACGTTATGTTGTATATGTATTTGTAATATGAGGTTTCCAGCTCATATTTTGAGTATATTACAGTCCACTTTCTCACAACCGTCATCAATAGCGTATTATTCATTCGATTTTTACCAGCGATGATACTTTTAATGTGTATAAGTCCAATTGATTTCGTTCTTTTTTCATGCTAGCATCATCTGTCCATCCGTCCCTTCCCTCCCGGAGCCGCCTGTTGCCTGCCAAACTGTTGTGTGTTGACTTAACACAACATGTTGATTTAACTCGAAATGCCGCCAGCGACGCTCATTCTGTCTCCTAATTTGTCATGCGACCAAGCAGGCGTCGTTCTTGGCTTAACACGAATCTGATTTGGCAAGGAGTCGTTCGCAGCGTTGATGCGGTCACACCGTGCACGATACATTTTTACTTCATGACAACCTTCTTCTGCAGTCCGTTCAATCGGCCGTGATGGATATGAATGCATTCCTTTACTGTAACTATTTGTACACCCGCAGGAGCCAACATCTCCACATAAATAATTCATAAAACTTGTTTTGTCTGCGCATTTCAAAGCAGGTCTGTGTAAAAATGAATAAAATCCAACACAGAATCCAGTTTCTGCAGTTTGAAATCGATTATTAGACATTTGATACTCATATATGCACACATATCTACTACATATAATGTAGGAGCTGTATCATAAAACTAGAAAATTCCCACGGAAATTTTGATGGGCTTGCCACCTGTGCTGTGAACCTCGGGCTCGGTGCGCCAACGGCTACCGTGCTAGCACCTAGCAAGACAGCCTCAAGTACCGAAAAGGTTGATGCTGTCCCATAGTGTCCCCACATCATGCGTCTATGTGTCTATTTGCCTTTAGAAATGAGTAAATTAGCTAAAATGCTAACATGCTAACAGTCATCATGCTAGCACCTAGCAAGAGGGCCTCAAGTTTAGAAAGTGCCAAGGTTGTCCTATAACCTTCCCTACATCATGCCATGTGTGTATTTGCCTTTAGACATGAGTAAATTAGCTTAAATGCAAACATGCTAGCAATTAGCATTTAGCCACAGGGAGAGTTGAGAAGTTTATCTCAAAAATGAGCCGTTAATCACGTTTCTACGTGGCCTGTTCTAAAAATAGAACAGGTGTATCTAATCTAGTGGCCCGTTTTTGAACGTTTTGGTGAATAGCGTCGCCATGGTTACACAAAATGTTCCAAAAAATAAATACCGCTGTAGTCCTGAGCGTCAGGATTCCGGCGGTGTAATATGTGTGGGGGTCCTTCTTGGGTTTTTTGCCGCATTACGCGCACAAAAGTGGGAAGATTAAGATATAATAATAGCTAAACATCACAAGGAATAACAATATGGGCTTGCATTACTGAGCAAGCCCATAATGATGATTGTAGTATATCCTGGTGTGGAATTGTACTGCGTGTTTTTGAGACATGCGTCGGAATACAATGGAACCTCGGTTAGCGTCATGAATCTGTTTCAGAAAGTCAGACTCTAACTGAAACGTACGCTAACCGAGTCGAAATATATGTAATTCAAATTAATCCGTTTGAGGAAACCAAAAATATTCACACAAAATATATTTTTCTAATAGTTTTACATTCAGAAAAAAATTCTAAATGCATATCGATAATGAATGAAAAAAATAAATGAATATTTCTGTTTACTTTTGCCTTCATTGAAGACCAGATTGTTGCCAAAAAATACAATATCAACACGGACAACACCTGCATGTTTTGACATGATTTATTTGAACTGAGTAGTGTTTCTCACACTACTGTGTGAGAATTTCTTTTGATCACGGCTGCAAAATAACTCAAAAATTGAGAATAAAACAAAGTTGCAAGCGTCATTAGTGTTTTTGAGACTTTGTTCGTTAGCAAAGAATGATAGTCAACCGCTAGTGGCGTCACAAATGGCCGACTGAACTGACTTCTGGTTCCGGTTTCCATGTATTAGCGAACTAAAAGGCCGCTAACAAGGATGTGTTGTGATAAAAATGCATTCGGAACAGTCGGTGTATTAATAACATGACGTGGCGCGCTAACCGGAAACTGTACGCAAACTTAGGCTAAATTTTGTTGTTCATAATTTTTTTTTCAGAAAAAGACCCATGTAGGGAAAAAAAAATTATAGGCATTACAACAATGTTTACTTTTGCCTTCATTGAAGACCAGATTGTTGCCAAAAAAATACAATATCAACACGGACAACACCTGCATGTTTTGACATGATTTATTTGAACTCAGTAGTGTTTCTCACACTACTGTGTGAGAATTTCTTTTGATCACGGCTGCCAAATAACTCAAAAATTAAGAAACGCTAATCGGAAACTGTACGCAAACCGAGGCAAAATTTTGTTTTGTTTTGCATTTACAGCGTGAACCGAAAAACCGAGACGTACGCTAACCAAGACATACACTAACCTATGTACATAATAATAAAATTTTTTAATGAATCTATTCATTTGGTAAATCATTTTTTATTTCAGAAAAAGACCCATGTAGGGAAAAAAAAAATTATAGTCATGACAACAATGTTTACTTTTGCCTTCATTGAAGACCAGATTGTTGCCAAAAACACAATGTCAACACGGACAACACCTGCATGTTTTGACATGATTTATTTGAACTCAGTAGTGTTTCTCACAAATTTCTTTTGATCACGGCTGCAAAATAACTCAAAAATTAAGAAACGCTAACCGGAAACTGTACGCAAACTGAGGCAAAATTTTGTTTTGTTTTGTTTTGCATTTACAGCGTGAACCGAAAAACCGAGACGTACGCTAACCAAGACATACACTAACCTATGTACATAATAATAAAAATTTTTAATGAATCTATTCATTTGGTAAATCATTTTTTATTTCAGAAAAAGACCCATGTAGGGAAAAAAAAAATTATAGTCATGACAACAATGTTTACTTTTGCCTTCTTTGAAGACCAGATTGTTGCCAAAAACACAATGTCAACACGGACAACACCTGCATGTTTTGACATGATTTATTTGAACTCAGTAGTGTTTCTCACAAATTTCTTTTGATCACAGCTGCAAAATAACTCAAAAATTAAGAAACGCTAACCGGAAACTGTACGCAAACTGAGGCAAAATTTTGTTTTGTTTTGTTTTGCATTTACAGCGTGAACCGAAAAACCGAGACGTACGCTAACCAAGACATACACTAACCTATGTACATAATAATAAAAATTTTTAATGAATCTATTCATTTGGTAAATCATTTTTTATTTCAGAAAAAGACCCATGTAGGGAAAAAAAAAATTATAGTCATGACAACAATGTTTACTTTTGCCTTCTTTGAAGACCAGATTGTTGCCAAAAACACAATGTCAATACGGACAACACCTGCATGTTTTGACATGATTTATTTGAACTCAGTAGTGTTTCTCACAAATTTCTTTTGATCACAGCTGCAAAATAACTCAAAAATTAAGAAACGCTAACCGGAAACTGTACGCAAACTGAGGCAAAATTTTGTTTTGTTTTGTTTTGCATTTACAGCGTGAACCGAAAAACCGAGACGTACGCTAACCAAGACATACACTAACCTATGTACATAATAATAAAAATTTTTAATGAATCTATTCATTTGGTAAATCATTTTTTATTTCAGAAAAAGACCCATGTAGGGAAAAAAAAAATTATAGTCATGACAACAATGTTTACTTTTGCCTTCTTTGAAGACCAGATTGTTGCCAAAAACACAATGTCAACACGGACAACACCTGCATGTTTTGACATGATTTATTTGAACTCAGAAGTGTTTCTCACAAATTTCTTTTGATCACGGCTGCAAAATAACTCAAAAATTAAGAAACGCTAACCGGAAACTGTACGCAAACTGAGGCAAAATTTTGTTTTGTTTTGTTTTGCATTTACAGCGTGAACCGAAAAATCGAGACGTACGCTAACCAAGACATACACTAACCTATATACATAATAATAAAAAATTTTAATGAATCTATTCATTTGGTAAATCATTTTTTATTTCAGAAAAAGACCCATGTAGGCAAAAAAAAAATGTATCGGCATGACAACAATGATTTTAAAAAAAAATTTAAATTCTATTCAGGCCTGCTTTTGAAAAATAAATGAGGTAGGAGTTCGGCGTGCCAGGTCAGCAGCCTGGAGACCAAAGGAGGAGAACACTGATAGTGGCACTGAAACACACCCACTCTGCAACCGGCATGGGGGGGGGGGGGGGGGGGGTGCATGTGCGCTCTCAGGTGGGGGTCGAACGGCATGGTTTGATATGTAAATGAGGATGAACGAATCATTTATGAGGTTGTCTCGTCATTCATATCTGCTTGGAATATTTAGCATATTTAATAGTATAATGGATGTGTGTTACTTGTGTTATTTGTGGGGGGGGGGGGGGGTTGAAATCAAACACAGATCTGAGTTGAACAATATTGCGAATAATCAAAAAAAGACACGCAGCCTTCGATAGAAATCATAAATTCACTCTCTCCCCAGAAACTACGACCAAGAGATACCGTATCAGTCATCTGTCAGCCCCCTGTGACTGACAGGTGATCTGCCCAGCCCCGCCTCCGCCTCCGCGACCCCCCCCCCGCACATGACACCGAGCACACATGACGAATACGTGGCTATCTTATTGCTGCCTGTAATAATAAATGTCACCGTGGACGTTGAGACAGATTAAAAGAGAAGCTCGGCGAATGCGATGATGTCACCGATGCGAGGGGAGTTGAAAGGGTTGCCATGGTGATGGACAAAGGCAAGCGTGTTTGGCCCTGACTGGGTGTGGTGCTGCTGTAAGCAAGCGGCGCAGGCATGCACGTGTGTGTGATGCATGTGTGTGTGTGTGTTAACATGTTAGGTTCATGTGTTTACTCAATAATGATTATGTACATTTTTTCACACCTTATATATATACCGTATATGTGTGTGTGTGTGTGTGTGTGTGTGTGTACTTCCTGTCATCCAATTACACAGAGTTGATGTGCAATGACTTTCTCATTACAAGTGTGATACCAGAGTAAACAACCATTTGTCTCAGTCAGCACGTTTATAGGAATCATGACATGGTTTATTGCCTGAAATCATCTTCTTGTGTGTTTTTGTGTATGTGTGTGTGTGTGTGTGTGTGTGTGTGTGTGTGTGTCGCAAAAGGACTGCTGTCTTATGTCCATTTGCTCCACTTGTAGCCATATTAAATTGGGCTAGACACTAAAATATTATTGGGTTTTTGGCTAACACTAATATCATATTAGTATACCTTATGATGTTGTTGGTGTGTTCAGGTCAGAATAAAGTTATTCAGATTGGGGGGGGGCGGGGCTTTGTCTGCCATCATAACAGACATGTGACTTGACACGATGCATCTCATCCACTGGTATCAACATCATTCATTCATTCATTCATTTTCTACCGCTTTTCCTCACGAGGGTCGCGGGGGGGTGCTGGAGCCTATCCCATCTGTCTTCGGGCGAGAGGCGGGGTACACCCTGGACTGGTGGCCAGCCAATCACAGGGCACTTAAGAAGCTAAAAACTTACCACTTCCACACAAAATGGGAGGAGAACTTTTTTTTCACTCTATCATGCCATATGGCTGACTTCATGCAGTGTGTGGCCACCCTAGTGACCAGCCAATCACAGGGCACATAGAGACAAACAACCATTCACACTCACATTCATACCTATGGACAATTTGGAGTCGCTAATTAACCTAGCATGTTTTTTTTTGGAATGTGGGAGGAAACCGGAGTACCCGGAGAAAACCCACGCATGCACGAGGAGAACATGTACAACTCCACACAGAGATGACCGAGGGTGGGATTGAACTCGGGTCTCCTAGCTGTGAGGCCTGCACGTTAACGTTTATGACCTTCCAAATAGACTTTTTAACATTAGAGCCTTCTAGATATGAAATAGCACCCCTATAGTCACCTTTACACTCCTATGACAAGTGCTATGTACTATTGTGGTCACTAGGTTGGCCACACACTGCATGAAGTCATCCATATGGCATAATAGAGTGGAAAAAAAAGTTCTCCTCCCATTCCGTGTGGAAGTGGTAAGTTCCTGCTAACCTGTGTTGAGTCCCTATAGTGTAAGAGTTGCGCAAGCACATAATAATAATAAAAATTAAAATAATAATTTTTATATTATTATTATAACTATTATGATTATTATATTTAATATATTAATGCTAATTATTATATTAATTATATATAATAATATTGTTATATTTGCATATTTTACATAATAATATAATAATTATTATTTTAATTTTATTTTAATTATTATAATATTTTATTATTTTTAAAATATTTAAATATAAATATAAAATAATAAATAATAATAGCAGATTGCATGACAATTTTACAGATACAATAATACCAGGTGGACTGTTACGTGTAAAATATATAGTCTGCCCCCCCCCCCCCGGAAATTTTGTTATATCAATACATAACAATATCAGCATATCGGTTTTCGGCAAAAAGACCAATATCGCACAGCCTACATTTTATTATTGATTATTTTCATAAAAACGTAATATAGCGAGGGAGCGATAATGGAGTACCCGGAGAAAACCTACGCATGCACGTTCTCCCTTTGCATGCAAACTCCACACAGAGATGGTTACGGGTGGAATTGAACCCTGGTCTCCTAGCTGTGAGGTCTACGCACTAACCACTCGACCACCGTGCAGCTCGTATCAACATCACAAGACGCTAAAACCATTCTCATTTATGTTCTTTTGAAAAGGTTTCATGCTGGACAAGAAGGACTTGGCTTTGGAGGAGAACGACGAAGAGGACGAGAGGAACCTCAACTACAACCCTCCAGCCCAGAAGACCTTGCAGGAGATTCAGGATCTGGACAAAGACGACGAGAGTCTGGTGAAATATAAGCAGACGCTCCTGGGGACGAAACGAATGGTGGTGGCAGGTGTGTGTGTTCGATTCCAGCGGCTGCGTTACTGCAGCTTTAATTCAGTCAATACAACAACTTCCGTGCATGGATATCAGTTGCAGTCATCCAGTTCTTATTACACACACACATAGTAGACATGCTTGCCTCAGCAGGATCTCATATGGTACGGTCCGACATCTGATATCGGAAGAAAAGCAGAGACAGTAACACAACACAATGCAGTGTAATATACTTATTTTATTGGATATAATTGCAAACGATGAGGAATAAATTACCGAAATATGATGCTCTGCATCCCCCAGACATCTCTGGTCCGAATGTCCAGGTGACCAAGCTGACCCTGTTGTGTAATGACGGCCCGGGATCGATTCCCATCGACCTCACAGGTACAGTACTTTCTTTGTGATCGTTACTTCTGCTTCACTTTACTGAACAAAATCACTGAGATGCCCCGGAGCAAGGGGTGGCGGTGGTGGAGCCTATCCCAGCTGTCTTCGGGCGAGAGGCGGGGTACACCCTGGACTGGTCGCCAGCCAATCACAGGGCACATATAGACAAACAACCATTCACACTCACATTCATACCTATGGACAATTTGGAGTCGCTAATTAACCTAGCATGTTTTTGGAATGTGGGAGGAAACCGGAGTACCCGGAGAAAACCCACGCATGCACGGGGAGAACATGCAAACTCCACACAGAGATGTGCCGAGGGTGGGAATTGAACCCTGGTCTCCTAGCTGTGAGGTCTGCGCGCTAACCACTCGACCACCGTGCCGCCTAGGAAGACGCAAAGCTTATTAAATCCTACCTCTCCTTCTGGTACTTTTACAATCGGTAACTGTTACATTTGTTCACTTCCTGCTTTCCTCATATAATTTTAATTCATTTTAATTTTATTTCATTAATAAACCAAGCTGACCCTGTTGTGTAATGACGGCCCGGGATCGATTCCCATCGACCTCACAGGTACAGTACTTTCTTTGTGATCGTTACTCCTGCTTCACTTTACTGAACAAAATCACTGAGATGCCCCGGAGCAAGGCATCTCAGCCCTGGTGCTGCTTTCATGTGCAGAATGTCTGCATTGGGTGTGTCCAGAAAAGAGAGCGAGAGAGAGCGAGAGAGAGTTAAATGTTTGCTTAGTGGGCATTATTGACGTTTTCCCCAGAGCGCGAGCGGAGGCAGCGGCTAGGGAGGTAGTTTGAGGTGCGTGTCGGCCTGCGTTCATGCATGTATTCATGTACCACCAGTGGATGGATTACAAAGGATTTTTGCCTTCCATAGTGGTTTTCACATTCACACGTTGTATACTAGATTATAGTACATTACTGCAAAGCAATAATGGCTTTGTATGACACTATTTCCTGTCAAAGGGCGTCTTTCATATTTAACGGAATGGTATGGTTTGCTGTAAATTATACAGGACTGCATTAAAACAGTCATTGGTAATGGTTGAATTTCATTTGAACATGCATCAGATTACAATTGAATGCATCACATAATCAGTTCACAGTTCCACATGTCCAAAAGGAGTAGGAAGAAGCATTCATTCATTCATTTTCTACCGCTTTTTCCTCACGAGGGTCGCGGGGGGTGCTGGAGCCTATCCCAGCTGTCTTCGGGCGAGAGGCGGGGTACACCCTGGACTGGTGGCCAGCCAATCACAGGGCACAATATAGACAAACAACCATTCACACTCACATTCGGAGTCGCTAATTAACCTAGCATGTTTTTGGAATGCGGGAGGAAACCGGAGTACCCGGAGAAAACCCACGCATGCACGGGGAGAACATGCAAACTCCACACAGAGATGTGCCGAGGGTGGGAATTGAACCCTGGTCTCCTAGCTGTGAGGTCTGCGCGCTAACCACTCGACCGCCGTGCCGCCTAGGAAGAAGCAAAGCTTATTAAATCCTACCCCTCCATCTGGTACTTTTACAATCGGTAACTGTTACATTTGTTCACTTCCTGCTTTCCTCATATAATTTTAATTTATTTTAATTTTATTTCATTAATAATTTTTTAAACTTAATTTTATTAATTTTTAATTTTATTTAATTAATATTTTTTTAACTTAATTTTATTATTTTTTTGTTCACTTCCTGCTTTCCTAATATAATTTTAATTTATTTTAATTTAATTAATTAATTTATTTTTACTTAATTTATTAATTTGTACTTTTTTAATGTATTTTTTTCTCAGCAAGTTGAAGTATTTGTGATTTTAGAAATAAGGAGTTAGTATGTTCTCTGTAGGCGGCATTACATCAGTTACATACATTAGCCGCCTCTTTTTTTTTTAGCTCTTTTTATATCTTTTGAATGCACAGAAGAGAGAAAGACTTGTGTTCATGTCTCAGATAAGGATAGTGGCTAGTTTTTTATTAATTATTTATTTTTAATTTTTATTAAAGTAATTGTTATTATTTTATTATAATTTTATGTGGCAAATTTAGAACAGAAATATTTACAGTTTGCTTAAATATGCATTTAATTTAGTGGTTAGCGCTTTAGTGGTTTAGTGGTTAGCGCTCAGCTAGGAGACCCCCTCGTGATGATAAGCGGTAGAAAATGAATGAATGAATAATACTGAATCCTACTTCCTGGAAATTCACTTATCGTGGTCGGATCCGGAGCCAATTAAACGTGATAAACGAGGGACGACTGCAACCTGAGTCAAAATCATAAAACCTTCATTAAGTACATATCGATATATGTTTGAAATCACGCTGTTTTGGATTTTTATTCCCGTGTCATTACAACAGGAAGCTAATGCTGTGGGAATCGCCACGCTCAACAGCAGATACGCAGGCAGCGTTTTACATATGATGCTCGTGCACGTACGCGTACGCGTATGCCGATGTAGTGTATGTCTGAGGAGATCAGGTAGACGCCGTGACCTATTTTCTCTCAGTGAGACGCTCCGAGGGGGCAGCAGCTTTTCTCTCCTCTGTGCCTCCCGAGACAAGAAAAAAAAAAAGGTATTGAGGAGATGAGAAGTGGGGCGGGGGAGAGAAAGTGCCTCCATTTTTTTTTTTTTTTTTTTTCCACAGGAAGAATAAAACTGTTTGGAATCGGAATAAAACAAAATGGAGCTGTGATTTGGTAGCTTTTCATAAAATCGCAGAATTGTGTATGCTTTTTACTTAACTACCTGAATGTGCCGCAAGGACATGTATTTTTAATACGCACCTCTGACCCGCTTTTCCACCGTGCAATGCCCTTATACATGCATATACTATGTGTGTGTGTGTGTGTGTGTGTTATCAACACATCGCTGCTGTTTTTTTTTTTTTATTAGCCTCACTCTGCTATTGGACTTCCTGTTTTCAGTGTCCATTAGGAAGCACTCAGGATTGATGCTTGGATTGAAATGGAGATATAAAAAGATTAAGCAGTGAATCCTCTTCTGATTGCTTTTAAAACTTCCTCTCCTCTGCAACCCTTTCATGCCCACAACCGAACTAAGTTAACATACGCGAAAAACGTAAGAAATATTGTATGGTAGATTTTTAATATTTTTGATTTTTTGTGCGGTTCTCTCATTGTGGTCCTTGAAGAACCTACTATTGAAGGAGAAAGATATGAAAATATGTCATTAGTGTACTAGCTAAGTATCTACGTAGCTTCCCCATACTTATATATATTTACTTGACAATATCACTCATTTAACATCACTAAATTATGTTTTGGGGGCGGCACGGTGGTCTAGGGGTTAGCGCGCAGACCTCACAGCTAGGAGGACCAGGGTTCAATTCCACCCTCGGGTCGTCTCTGTGTGGAGTTTGCATTTAGACAATTGCAGCCTGTGTGAAATGATGTTCAAGACCAGGGGTGGGCAAACTACGGCCCGGCGGGCCACATCCGGCCCGCCAAGTGTTTGAATACGGCCCGCCCAATCTTTCCAAAGTATTTAATTTAAACTCAACATACAACCTGGCATCATGGCCTGAGCCAACCTTTTGATGGTTGTATCAATTTCGTTGTTTGACATGGTCTGTTGTTTACAAAGTGCTCCTGAAAAAAGAGACACGAGCACATAATAATAATAAAAATTAAAATAATAATAATTATATTATTATTATTATTAGAGCCCTCTAGACATGAAATAGCACCCCTATAGTCACCTTTATACTCCTATGACAAGTGCTATGTACTATTGTGGTCACTAGGTGGCCACACACTGCATGAAGTCAGCCATATGGCATAATAGAGTGGAAAAAAAAGTTCTACTCCCATTCCGTGTGGAAGTGGTAAGTTCCTGCTAACCTGTGTTGAGTCCCTATAGTGTAAGAGTTGCGCAAGCACATAATAATAACAAAAATTAAAATAATAATTATTATATTATTATTATTATTAGAGCCCTCTAGACATGAAATAGCACCCCTATAGTCACCTTTACACTCCTATGACAAGTGCTATGTACTATTGTGGTCACTAGGTGGCCACACACTGCATGAAGTCATCCATATGGCATAATAGAGTGGAAAAAAAGTTCTACTCCCATTCCGTGTGGAAGTGGTAAGTTCCTGCTAACCTGTGTTGAGTCCCTATAGTGTAAGAGTTGCGCAAGCACATAATAATAAAAATTAAAATAATAATTATTATATTATTATTATTATTATTATATTAATTATATATAATAATATTGTTATATTTGCATATTTTACATAATAATAATATAATAATTATTATTTTAACTTTATTGTAATTATTATAATATTTTATTATTTTTAAAATATTGAAATATAAATATAAAATAATAAATAATAATAGCAGATTGCATGACAATTTTACAGATACAATAATACCAGGTGGACTGTTACGTGTAAAATATATAGTCTGCCCCCGCCCTCGGAAATTTTGTTATATCAATGCGGCCCGCGAGTCAAAAAGTTTGCCCACCCCTGTTCAAGACCATCACTCAGCAGCCGTGTGATCTCAACCGTGACTCACCGGCACGCTGTCATCACTCTGCGGTCACTCGTCACGTCCTTACCGTGAGACGCTTTTACAGCTGAGGTCATCTGTTTGTCCAGGAGACCTGAACAGCCTGAAGGAGAAGACATTCACCCTAAAGGAAGGCGTCAAATTCAGGCTAAAAATACACTTCAAGGTAAGAGGGAAAAATTATGATGTACCTATGTCTTTTGGGGAACATATTCCATCCCAAAAGAAGCCTCATTTTTCTTGAGATTGTCTCTAAAATCAGTACTAAAATCAGTGTTTTTTGCCAAATAAAAGCACGGTATGATTATCAATTACAATCTCTTGCAATGGGTAACAAGTTTACTGGTGCCAGACCAGTAAAAAATATCATACTGTGTGTTTTTGCAGGTGAATAGAGAAATTGTGGCAGGCTTGAAGTACCATCATGTGAGCTACAGAAAAGGAATAAAAGGTAAAGTCCGACTTTCTCGGATGCATTTAGTTTACATATTAATAAACGGTGAGTCTGCGTTAAAAAAGGAAAGGATTGAAGACGAGAATGGATGAAAAAGTAGCAGCAAGCTAGCTAGCCACCATGAAAAAAAATTTAACACATCAGCAAAACATACGTAATTATTATTTATCTTATTTATTATATATTGTGTTAAATTAAGACAGGGCCAATTTCAAATTAAAAGCACAAAATGAATACAGAGCCAACATCCACCAGTATGAGCCTGGACCGTATTTTCCGGACTATAAGTTGCACTTTTTTTCATAGGTTGGCTGTTCCTGCGACTTATAAATAAAAAAACATTTATGTTTATTTTTCATGTAGCTGAATAAGCATTGTGTTAGCATATCTTACACCTATTAGCATGTTCTATATTATTTTATTATTGTTAGTAACTTGCCTTCCAAGAGGACATAATGTCTGTTTTGGTCATAAAATAAATTACCCGCAAAAAATGCGACTTATGTATGTTTTTTTTTCTACCTAATGATGAATTTTTGGCTTTGTGCGACTTATAGTCCAGAAAATACGGTATGCACATTAGCACTCAATGACGTCATCAAATATTACCTTTATGTATTCCCGCATATTATCAGCATTTGGGACCAAATATGACGTGAAAGAAAAACGTGAAAAAGACAGTACAGTAGTCTATCTGTGCACCGTGGGAGAAAGGTAGATGGTGCATTCAAAGGCCGTCAAACAAAGTGGGACAGGTCAACACAATTACAACATAAAAATAAAATAAATTTATTATAAATAATATTTTTATATTTTAATATATTGATATTTTAATATATTAAAAATAATAAACAGTTCAGAAAATTGTGGGATTTTATCTGTATTATATATTTTTTAATAAAATAATTAATTAATATTAATTTCCATAAAATCCAATGTAGTTGTTTACATTTTTTTTTTCACTCACATCAGCTTTGACTTTGGAAAACAAAGGAACGTTTTTCTAATATGTTGCAGACCAAACCAACCAACTAACTGTCTTTGGGTGGTATTGGTTTGGTCCGTCTGGGGGGGGGGGGGGTCGGCAACCTTGCGCTTAAAAAAAAAAAGCCATTTAAATTCCACTTGGAGCCACAAAACCTATTTGACCATGAAAAAAGACGGTAACACTACCTGTATAATTTCCTTAAAGGTATTGTCACGTGTCATACTGTTCCTTCTCCACCAATTTCTGATTAACATTTGCAATAAAGTCGATTTGTATAGAACAATACAGAACAATAAAAGAGTTGCCGACCCCTGACGGAGGAGCGAATCGAAACAACAGTTGACTGGACTAAGAAAATAATCTCCACGTTATCCACTTCCGGTGGTCTTGCAGTGGACAGGGTGTCCTACATGGTGGGGAGCTACTGTCCCCGCGAGGAGGAGCACGAGTTTGTGTGCCCGGCTGATGAGACGCCTCAAGGCTTGGTGTCCCGCGGCCTCTATCAGATCAAGTCCTGCTTCACCGACGACGACAAGAACGTCTACTCGGCCTGGGACTGGAACCTGGAGCTCAAGAAGGACTGGGACGAGTAGAGGTGCTCTATTCTTTTTCTTCTTCACACTCGCCTCGCTTCGGAAAGACCGGATGCTCGATTGCCTCTTTCTCTTTGCATTAAATCCCCAGTCCGCATCTCATACACTGTGAAATATCCATACCATAATGTCCTTCTTCATGTCGTTATCATATAAATTCACGTAGCAGCAGTGGACGTCATGCAGCTGCAGGCAAAATGAGAAATTACATGTGAGAAAATAAGACAAAATATGTATTATTGCGCTTGTTTACTCTGGCCTACGTATATATTTACTGATTCCCAACCTTTCTTGAGCTAACTTAAGATTAATCTCACCAGTTAATTACATACATACTCACACGGGTTGGGAATGACTTGACTACACAAATCGATAAATCACAATGTCCAGGTTTACAAACATACAATACGCGCACAGCACAGAGCAGCACAAAGTTCAACGCAAACATGGAATACTTTCCTTAAAAACATGCACAATAAACTTGCGCTGAAATATTAGCCAGTTTTGTAACTTAAACCGTAGACTAGAGGGAATTATTCTTAGTAAACACGTGTAGTATAGAAGAGTACCGAGCTATGATCCGACTTCAAGTAGAATATTAACGGGGAACATCTCTGACAATGTGCACTATTTTATTTTATTTTTTTTGCGACGAAAAACGCAAAAAGCGGCGATACCGTGTATGATATTGTAGAAAGAAATGCATGTTTGTTCTTGAGGATTTGATACGATTCACATGTTGACCACGGGAAAAAACACCGGCCGCAACATTAGGTACACGCAGACGCTATAATTGCATCCAAAACGACAAATGATTATTAGATTGTGTACCTAATGTTATTGTGTATATAAGCAATTTTCATATATTATATAGGGCTGATTGATTGATTCCCTGTAGGAAAAGGGAATATTCATCAACGTATCAAACAGCATAACGTCATTAATGCTGAACATAAGAACGCTAATTCCAAACCGTAGTCATCATCTACGCATAACTGTAAACGTTAGCTTGTTGGGTGTTGCATGCTTTAGCAAGACTATCTATAGTGTCGTTTTTTTTATTACAATTTTCTTGTAAAAATGTGGTTGAGCAAAAAAAAAAAAAAAAAAACACTGTGGCTTATCCAGATGTGGAAAGTTGAGTACAGATTTGAATTGATCTGAAAAGCAGGGGCAGCCGTCAAAAGTCTGTAATGTTCGATATTGGTGTCACATCTTCTCGTAGTCTGTATCTTTTAATAAAGGAAATTGAAAGAACCAACAGGAGCCACATATATTTTTTTAATTCATAGTAATACATAATTTTCCCACATTTTGGTCACTTTCACAACCAAATACAGGAAGTTGACAAAGTCAGAAGAACAAAACAGGAGTAGTATCATCAGCTAGGAGACCCTGGTTCAATTCCACCCTCGGCCTCCCACATTCCAAAAACATGCTAGGTTAATTAGCGACTCCAAATTGTCCATAGGTATGAATGTGAGTGTGAATGGTTGTTTGTCTCTATGTGCCCTGTGATTGGCTGGCCACCAGTCCGACATGTACCCCGCCTCTCGCCTGAAGACAGCTGGGATAGGCTCCAGCACCCCCCGCAAACCTCGTGAGGAGAAGCAGTAGAAAATGAATGAATGAATGAGTTCTCCTCCTATTTTGTGTGGAAGTGGTAACTTTTTGGCTTCTTATTTTGTCTTTCCCCACCCTCGGTCATCTGTGTGTGGAGTTTGCATGTTCTCCTCGTGCATGCGTGGGTTTTCTCCGGGTACTCCGGTTTATTCCCACATTCCAAAAACATGCTAGGTTAATTGCCGACTCCAAATTGTCCATAGGTATGAATGTGAGTGTGAATGGTTGTTTGTCTATATGTGCACTGTGATTGGCTGGCCACCAGTCCAGGGTGTACCCCGCCTCTCGCCCTAAGAAGACAGCTGGGATAGGCTCCAGCACCCCCCGCAAACCTCGTGAGGAGAAGCAGTAGAAAATGAATGAATGAGTTCTCCTCCTATTTTGTGTGGAAGTGGTAACTTTTTGGCTTCTTATTTTGTCTTTCCCCACCCTCGGTCATCTCTGTGTGGAGTTTGCATGTTCTCCTTGTGCATGTGTGGGTTTTCTTCGGGTACTCCGGTTTCCTCCCACATTCCAAAAACATGCTAGGTTAATTAGCGACTCCAAATTGTCCATAGGTATGAATGTGAGTGTGAATGGTTGTTTGTCTCTATGTGCCCTGTGATTGGCTGGCCACCAGTCTTTCTCGTCCGAAAGACAGCTGGGATAGGCTCCAGCACCCCCCACAAACCTTGTGAGGATAAGCGGTAGAAAATGAATGAATGAATGCATTTGAGTTTTTATTGTTAACGACCACTGTATGATTGTGCTCCTTGTATTCTGCCTAGCAACAAGTGGCTGTGCAATCCTGAATAATTCTGTTTTATCATGAATTTTCTCTACATAAATCGACATTGTTATTTAAAAAAAAAAACCCTGCTTGGAAGCCAGTTTAAGTACTTTTAGAATACTGCATTAAAAACACAAGTCACCTTGGGTTTACATTTTAAAATATCACATGACCGGAGAATCATTACACCAGAAAAAGTGCCTCCATCATCCACACAGTCGTCATTGTGCAACTTACTGTAGCAGCCTATTCTTCTGTGCCGTGTGCCGTCGGCGTGGTGGTGGTGGTGGTGTTGTTGCTCCGCATGGCCTCCTCCAGCAGGGCCCGCTGGGCTGTGGCGGGCAGATACAGGAAAGCGTAAAGCAAGGCCAGCACCAGCAGAGCCAGCAGCAGAGGCAGACCCCAGTCTGAAGTCATTATAGGCTCCTCGCAGCGCGCCTGCAGGAAGGACTTGTTTTGCATGCTATAAATCAAAGATGGCAATTATGTGCATAAAATAAATCGCCACAGACCAGGTAGCATCAAAGCGCAAAAAATAGATAAAAGCTCTTCTAATGGTCTCTCCCCAAGCAGGAAACTGTACTATTGGCAGGTAAAAAGGATCAACACGCATGAACGTCTCATGTCACGTGTACTTTTATGTGTGTGTGTGTGTTCCCGGAACACCATTCAGCTTATTGCATTAATTTCCTCTGACCTGTTATGCACCAATTACTTTCCGAGACACATTGCACATTATAAATCAGCCATTCTTGATAACACAGTCGTACAGTGTGAAGGGGATTATCCTCCGAGAGTACAATATGTTCCAAACAATCATCACGTTGACGTTAGATCTGCGTAGATACTGGAACCATCTGCGACGCTGGTGCCTCATCAAGGTGACTGGGGCTGACTCCTATCAGAGGTGAGTTGGAGGTGAGGGATTATGGAAGTCACAATCAATTGGTGAGTGAAATAAATAAAGGTAAATAACCTTGAAATAAATGCCATTGTATTTGAAATTCACCTGTATGACAGAAGATGCTGTTATATACAAAATTATGTAATATTATGTAATTAAAAATTTAATTAGCATTTTAGAGGCAGCTTAGTATGATGACAATTACTGTCACAATCATAAATGTGTTGTTGAAGCAACACTATTTTGCCACTGTCAATCAAAACTGAGCCTTAGCGTTTTGTGTTATTAGAATATGACAACGGCAATACCGTCTACTGCCGCAGAGGGCGCTACACATCGCTCTTGTTGGTTGGCGCCCTTTGAGCCACGACACGAGGAAGAACAGCAAAAGAAACATGGCGTCATAAGTTGTCGACTTTGGGTATGTTGGAAAGATATGCTTTGCTATTCCAAAATAAGAAAAAGCCGAAGGAAAACAAACATTTCTATAAGCCCGAGATGAATGTCGATAAGACAATATAAGGCTGATAGTGGACGTTTTGGGAAACAATATGCCACGCATTTACTGTATTTGAAATTCACCTGTATGACAGAAGATGCTGTTATATACAAAATTATGTAATATTATGTAATTAAAAATGTAATTAGCATTTTAGAGGCAGCTTAGTATGATGAGAATTACTGTCACAATCATAAATGTGTTGTTGAAGCAACACTATTTTGCCACTGTCAATCAAAACTGAGCCCTAGCGTCTTGTATTATTAGAATATTACAACGGCAATACCGTCTACTGCCGCAGAGGGCGCTACACATCGCTCTTGTTGGTTGGCGCCCTTTGAGCCACGACACGAGGAAGAACAGCAAAAGCAACATGGCGTCATAAGTTGTCGACTTTGGGTATGTTGGAAAGATATGCTTTGTTATTCCAAAATAAGAAAAAGCCGAAGGAAAACAAACATTTCTATAAGCCCGAGATGAATGTCGATAAGACAATATAAGGCTGATAGTGGACGTTTTGGGAAACAATATGCCACGCATTTACTGTATTTGAAATTCACCTGTGTGACAGAAGAGGCTGTTATATACAAAATTATGTAATATTATGTAATTAAAAATGTCATTAGCATTTTAGAGGCAGCTTAGTATGATGACAATTACTGTCACAATCATACACGTGTTGTTAAAACAATATTTTGCCATTGTCAATCAAAACTGAGCCTTAGCGTTTTGTATTATTAGAATATGACAACAGCAATACCGTCTACTGCCGTAGAGGGCGCTACACATCGCTCTTGTTGGTTGGCGCCCTTTGAGCCACGACACGAGGAAGAACAGCAAAAGCAACATGGCGTCATAAGTTGTCGACTTTGGGTATGTTGGAAAGATATGCTTTGCTATTCCAAAATAAGAAAAGCCGAAGGAAAACAAACATTTTTATAAGCCCGAGGTGAATGTCGATAAGACAATATAAGGCTGATAGTGACGTTTGGGAAACAAAATGCCACGCATTTACTGTGCTTGATTTTAATGCTATTTCGTGTAATGTGGAACCAATAGCTCGCGGCGGAAAGCTGTGAATAATAGCTCAAATGTGTTATATCAAACTGTTATATTATATCTTCTCAAAGTAGTGTAGAAATTAAACTTATATAGCAGTAAGCTCGTTATCGTCTTGGAAAACTGATTTACACCCCGAGGGATGTCACAGATATGTTAGAATTCATGTTTCCCTGAACCGCAGAGTGTTCATGCTGTATGCACCACCATCATCAAATCACAGATTTGACTTGTGTTGCCAGCAATATAGACTTTATGTCATAGTAGTATATGTGGCGGTGTACAAATAATAATAATAATGAAGTTATTATAATAAAGAGTTGTCTTTTTCATGATTAGGCGTGTTCCCTGATGCCCCCTCATAATGACGACTGAGCCAGCCAGCGTGGAGAGGCTTAGCGTTCTCTTCCAGAATGATGATTACATCGTGGTGGACAAGCACTGGGACGTCCGCATTGACAGCAAGATGTGGTATGAAAAAAACACAGTGCAGGCCCAACTAAGACATCGCTTCCCTGAACTGGCGGACCCCGGCACATATTACGGATTCAGGTGAGCATTAGTAAGGTCAAGATGAAGATTGTAATCACCAGTCATTAAAGGTTTTAATTTATGTATTGAAGGTTCTGTCACCAGTTGGATTTCTCCACCAGTGGCGCCCTCTGCGTTGCCCTCAATAAAGCCGCTGCTGGTCAGGCGTACCGCTGCTTCAAGGAGCGCACCGTCACCAAGGCCTATATCGCTCTGGTATATCGATACAATAAACGGTGATACACGCTCTCATGTCACATGATGTTGTATGCATATTTGTTTTGCTTTGCAGATCCGTGGCTGGGTAGAAGAGGAGACAAAAACGCTGGACTTTTCCATCGGCAAGAACACATCAGAGGGCAAAACGCATATGATGTGTATTGAGGGAACAGACGGTATGCAATGAAGTACATATACATATAAGCGGTATTTATTTTTTACTTTATAACATGGCAAAATGGACACACATTGCAGATTAGGCTTTATATTTTAAACAAAATTCGATTAAATGTAAAAAAAAATACTGCTGCATGATATTAGAAAATAGAGGACTAGATAATAACCCCCCTAAAATACTAGTAAAGTTAAATAAATGGTAAACAAATAATAAATAAACAGTAAAGTTCACCCAAGACCCTAATGACAACAAGAATGGCATATACTGTACATAGACAGTTGTTGTTGCAATTCTTAATCTCTCCACTAGATGTCACTATTTCCCACATAAACAGGAGCTCCTGTCCCTTGCCTCTGTCTTCTCAGGTTGTGAGAATGCCAAACCGTGCCAGACTGAGCTGACGGTGTTGGAGTATGGCCTATATGACGGAGATCCTGTCACCAAGGTTCTCCTGCAGCCTCTCACAGGTAAGCACACCCCAACGCACCTTCCTTTGTCTGTGATCTCATCACTGTATGCGTGCACCAGGCCGAACCCACCAGCTAAGGGTCCACTGCAGCGCGGTCGGCCACCCCATCGTCGGCGACTTCACCTACAGCTCAGGAGCAGACGACACCCCATTCCGCATGATGCTGCACGCCTACTTCCTCCACATCCCCCTGGACCCAGACCCCCTGCTCGTGTGCGCGGGCGACCCCTTTGTCTCATCTGTGGACCCCAAATGGCTTCCACAGCGCAGTTTACGACCCCTGAAGGCCACCGTGGACACCCTGCTGGAGAACAGGATTGAGGAGCAAAGACGAACCAAAGAGCAGGAGCGAGAAAGAGTGAAACAGAAGGAGAAGAAGAGAAATCAAAGTAGGAAACAGGAGAGTGAGGAGCAGAGGAGGCAGTGTGAGGAGTGGCTGAGAGAATGGGCTGCAGATTAGTTGTTTTTTTTTATTATTTTATTTATTCAAATTGCCTATTTATTATTTTTATGGACATTGCTATGCTGCATGATGACTTGTGGTTAGCACGTCACAGTCTGGAGACACAGGTAAGTAATAAGTCATTGAACATTTGTCTAATCATTATAAAATCAGGATTACGTGTAAACTAGCATGTCTTCCAAAGCTTTTGGGTCACAACCAACAGGGGGCGCCATAAATGTCATTTCCTGTGCAGTCAGGTGAAAACAAAATAACATTTTTTTAAACATGCTCGAAATAAACTATGAATGCGACAAAGGAGTCAATTCATTTGTATCCTTTTAGTACGGGTTTCGCTTTTTTACTTTCAATATCGTCACTATATGTAAGAGAATTGACCTACATTAATTACTAATGCATTGTGAATAGTTGCTGCCGACATATTGCACTACATTACCCATAATGCATCACGCTAATGCTATACCGCGCAATGACTGCACAGGAAGCAGGAAGTTGTCTGCTTCACAAGGATATGTAAACTATCTCTGTTCCAGTCTAACAAGTTAAAACATTACTTTTTTGGTTAAATTATATCTTCGTGAAGATGACTTTCGAGGTTTTATCGTATGAGAGTTTGGTGCACGCTGTGTCCGGAGCAATGGTAAGTTAGCTAAACAAAATGACTAGTATGATTATTACACATTATTAGCATACAGTTAAGAGTTCCTGTTGACTTGTCAGTTAGCTTGTACGTCACTTTTAAATGCTTCCCGTCGATGCTAACAGTATTTGTTTTAGGGAAGCGTGACTGCCATGACAGTATTCTTCCCCCTGGACACTGCCAGGCTGAGGCTTCAAGGTAAGACTCCGCTGTGCAGCAGTTCTTCCGTAATGTTGAGATAATGTGTTTTTTATTTGTGTTGCAGTGGACGAGAAGAGGAGAGCCAAATCCACTCCCGCCATATTGGCAGAAATCATCAAGGAGGAAGGACTGTGAGTGACTTTATGGAAACACAACCCCTTTTCAGCCATAGCTAGCTAATTATCATTTCCAGGGTAGAATTTTTTGCTCAATAATCAAGGATAAGATCAGGATTAACATGTGGTTCTGCTTAAGGACTTGTCACTTCCAGTCTTTAAAGCTTTAAAGTTGTACTATGTCCTCTTGAAGAAGATGTGATGATGTTCCTGTTATGTTCCTGTGGCTACAGACTGGCTCCATACAGAGGCTGGTTCCCCGTCATCTGCAGCCTGTGCTGCTCCAACTTCGTCTACTTCTACTGCTTCCACACTTTGAAGGCCAGCTGGCTGAAGGACCATCAGTCAGCTTCTCGCGTTGACTTGCTTGTTGGCATCGCCGCAGGTACTTTGCTTAAGCAATCACACTAACATAAATACAGAAAACAATATAAATATGTATAAGTATATAAGAAGTGGTTAGAGCGCAGACCTCACAGCTCAGAGACCCGAGTTCAATCTCACCATCTCTGTGTGGAGTTTGCATGTTCTCCCCGTGCATGCGTGGGTTTTCTCCGGGTACTCCGGTTTCCTCCCACATTCCAAAAAAAACATGCTAGGTTAATTGGTGACTCCAAATTGTCCATAGGTATGAATGTGAGTGTGAATGGTTGTTTGTCTATATGTGCCCTGTGATTGGCTGGCCACCAGTCCAGGGTGTACCCCGCCTCTCGCCCCAAGAAGACAGCTGGGATAGGCTCCAGGACCCCCCGCGACCCTCGTGAGGAGAAGCAGTAGAAAATGAATGAATGAATGAGTTCTCCTCCTATTTTGTGTGGAAGTGGTAACTTTTTGGCTTCTTATTTTGTCTTTCCCCACCCTCGGTCAGCTCTGTGTGGAGTTTGCATGTTCTCCCCGTGCATGTGTGGGTTTTCTCCAGGTACTCCGGTTTCCTCCCACATTCCAAAAACATGCTAGGTTAATTGGCGACTCCAAATTGTCCATAGGTATGAATGTGAGTGTGAATGGTTGTTTGTCTTTATGTGCCCTGTGATTGGCTGGCCACCAGTCCAGGGTGTACCCCGCCTCTCGCCCCAAGAAGACAGCTGGGATAGGCTCCAGGACCCCCCGCGACCCTCGTGAGGATAAGCGGTAGAAAATGAATGAATATAAGAACAGGCTCGAATAATCTCACAACAGGCACAATAACAACATGATACTAATAACAACAGTGGCCATTTTTGTGGCCGTAATCCAGCTAAACCTCAACTCTGAACCCCCTGCGTCCAAACGTCTGTAAGACATAATTTTGCAACACAAACATGAGTTTTATTTGTCTTAAATGGTTTATTTTCTGTGATTATAGCTACCATATTAAGTAATAGGAGTGTAAAGGTGACTATAGGGGTGTTAGTTTATGTCTACAAGGCTCTTATAATGCTAAAAGCTGTGTTTTGAAGGTGGTAAACAGGTTTCTCTATGCTCAAACTGTGGAAATATTTGACTCATAAATAAGGAATCATGCTTCCTAGTGGCTGAGAGTGGATTCAACCATTTAATCTCCACTGAACAAAGCAGCGGCTTAGCAAAGGCTCAATCGTGACAACAACCGCATGACACGGAAACGGAAGTGAAACCCTCCCCCGAAAGAACTACCCTGTGGTGAATGTCTGACCTACATTGTGGGTCGCCACAGTCTTGGGGACAGTCTTCATTCTTGAGGAAATAGTTCTCATTTGTCCTCTTAAGGTGTTGTAAATGTACTGGTGACCACTCCACTGTGGGTAGTCAACACGCGACTGAAGCTGCAGGGCTCCAAGTTCCACAACACCGACATCCGGCCCACCAACTACTGTGGCATTTGGGGTAAACAAAAAATCTTCAGTCATATTTCTTCACGCTGATTATTCATCGTTTTTAAACCCACATTTTTTCGTTGTTGCAGATGCTTTTGTGCAGATCGTCCGCGACGAGGGTGTGGGAGCGCTGTGGAACGGCACCTTCCCCTCCCTGCTGCTGGTACTCAACCCTGCCATCCAGTTCATGATCTATGAAGGTCTGAAGAGGCAGCTGAGGAGAGGAGTTCCCAGGGAGGTGAGGCAAATGCTTAGTAATGAATCAGCAGCAATGCTTGCGTTCAAGCATTGCACCTTTTTGCGTCGCGGTGTCGGAGCAAGGAGACTACTTCGTTATCAGGACCTGGCAAATGAGCCTTGCTAATTCCGCTCACATGATTCATGTGCGGATTAAGCGGACGTCGAGGGGAATGTCGGGAGCACGTCTGCTCAAAATCCCTTCCGGTTTAGTGCATCAGTCATGGCTAATTACATTATTAAAGCACTGAATTAGTTAGACAGCTTTTTTTTTTTGCTCATTTGCATGTAGAACTTCAGACCACCTGGATTCTGTACATCTAAAATTCAAATCCACAAAGAGAACATTTCCTTAAGCTAAGCTATTCTTTGCCTGTATCGCTCATGTATCGCTTCTCTCTTCTTATTTTTATAGTATTAAAGTGCAATGTTTAGCAACAATACAATAACAAACAATAACAACATGATACTAATAACAACACTAACCATTTTTGTGGCCGTAATCCAGCTAAACCTCAACTCTGAACCCCCTTGCGTCCAAACGTCTGGAAGACATTATTTGCAACACAAACATGAGTTTTATTTGTCTTAAATGGCTTATTTTCTCTGATTCTAGCTACCGTATTAAGAAATAGGGGTGTAAAGGTGACTATAGGGGTGTTATTTTATGTCTAGAAGGCTCTTATAATGCTAAAAGCTCAACTGTGGAAGCTTATTTATAAATCGACTATTTGTGTAGTTAGAGTATCGAGAAATCTGTTTACGACCTTCTACAGTAGTGCAGTTTTTGAGCATTATTAGAGACCTCTTGACGTGAAATAACACCCCTATAGTCACTTTTCACTTGTTACCCAATATAGTGGACATCTTAAAAGGAAATTAGAGTCACACATAGTGGTTGTTTGTGTATATGTGCCCTGCAGTTGGCCGGCAGCTAGGATAGGCTCCACGGAAAATGGATGGATTGGGAAACTTCCTTGTTGTTGGTCCTTTTCTACTTAATGTAACATTACTGCCACCTAGTGACCAGTGTAGAATACTACATATGACGTCTTTGAATGCGTCTTCTCCGTGCCTTGTATTTGTATTTAATTCATTTAGCCATCGCTATGCCTGAGCATGCTTACTTTAGGCCAAACATGTGTAAAGATTGCTTAATTATGCTTTTTTATTAATTTTTTTTTACAAGTAATGATATTCATTATTCTACATTGAAAAACGTGATAGCGTGACGAAGCAAAAATCGAAGGGTCCACTGTAAATATATAAAAAAAACTGCATAATGAACTCAATGATTGTGTCATGCAAAACAACTTTTCTGGCTATTTCTCTCTTTCTCCTCAGCTGTTGTCTTTGGAGGTTTTCGTGATTAGTGCGGTCGCCAAAACGGTCGCCACTATTGTGACCTACCCACTGCAGACCATCCAGTCTATTCTCAGGGTAGGGGTTCATTTGATTTGTTGTGCTTTTTTGTACACGTTGATTTTCCACAGCTATTAAAATCCTATATTGTAGTTTTTATTAACGTGTCAATTTGGCAGATGACAGGTGTGTTTGTTTATTTTTAATTTTCCACAGTTTGGTCAGTTCAACAAGTCAGCAAACAAGTCGACGCTGATGTCCAGCTTAATGACAGTCAAGTCTGTACTAGTCAACCGAGTCAGGTGGGTCTATTTCTCGTTCCAATTGGCTTGGTTATCCACAGCTAGCATAACAAACTGACTACTTGGATTGAATAATTATTTGCCAGGATATGATTAGTCTTGATGACATTGCAGAATAATACTCCCACTTATTAGTGAGCAACATATTTCATGTGTGCTTTCTTGTGTAGGAAATTGGGTATCTTGGGTCTGTTCAAAGGCCTGGAGGCCAAGCTGACGCAGACGGTGCTGACGGCGGCCCTCATGTTCCTTCTCTATGAGAAGATTGCCAGCTGCACCTTCAGAGTCATGGGACTGAGCAAGCACAACAAATGACAACAAACTTGTGGACACTCGGTACTTGTGTGTTAATAGGAGACGGTAACAGGTAGTTACTGTAACAGATTCATCTTATTTGTCTATTTCCATTTATTTATTTTGAACTGCTGATAATTATGACTATTATATTCCTTACTTTATCGCAACTCTGTACCAATTCCTGCAGTTTATACAGTATATACTGTATGTATATGATACATATTGTACAATATTGTAATACAGTATGTATATATTCCAATACATACTGTAAATGCCTCTTTTCAAAGTCTCCAATAGTCGCTGGGTGGTTTTTAACAACACTACAGTTGTGGCTGTAGGCAACCAAATGATGTAGTTTTTATTAATGCCATGAGATGACTGTATTTGAAATATGGTTGTTAGGCATGTTTTTTTAATAGTATTTTTATATTTTGAAAATTACAAATCAAAAAATATTTTTAAAGCAAAATTAATTTATTAGGTATTGCTTTGTCACTGTTACCAGCGTTACCCCACACATCAACTTCCCCTTATACGTGCTAATAAGTGAAGCTAACGTTAGCATGCTAACATTAGCATTTTTAGCCGTTTTCATTCGTTAACCTTGGCAGACATTTAGCTCTGTCATACTCGGTTTTTCATTGCTAACATTGGTATAGGAACATTATAGCCGTTTTTATGACTATAAACTTATAAATATGTTCTGTTATTTGCGTGTTAACGTTAGCATAGTAGCAATTTTGTGACGCTTAGCTTAGCTAATGTTCGCTTTTTAGCCATTTTCGTAAGTACAAACTTAAATAAACACTATCTTACTCGGGGGTCATTCATACATCAATTTTACATTTGAGCTACTCAAACTACATTTGCTGCATTTCGACATTGGCGGTGCCTTTCCAAATTATTTCTTATTTTTTTGTTGTTGCTTCAGTCGTAAAGCTTTCCGCCATGTCATCTGACTTTGCCATCGTCTAGTTAATACCTTGATAAAAGACATCAACTCTCCTTTGATGCATGTCAGCGGATCAATTTTTGTACATAAAATATTAAAACTATCTGTTGCCACAAATAGAGTAGCTTCAAAAACGTCACATTTGTTTGTATTTGCACTGTTTTAAAAAGCCAACGATTTAACCCGGATAAAGCCCCACTCCGTGAACGCCTCCCACGTGGAAGTGAGTGTGCAGATATACAAGCGACACGATAGGCTAACGCAGCACGACCGGGGGCCATTGACAGCTCCAATCCACATGCCATACAAATCTAGCGTAACTAGCGGCGTGGCACGTCAGTGTCTCAGACTTTCACAATTACGTAAGCACTACAGAGGCAGCCGCTGGACCCATTGGGTAATTTTTGCTTTTTTTTTTTACTCGACCATGGATTTAACAAACTCTAAAGAAACGGAGAAGCACTGTGTTTTATGCTGCCAAGAAGTGGATATCTTCGCTTTCGGAAAATGCGACCACCCGGTGTGTTACCGTTGCTCCACGAAAATGAGGGTGCTCTGCGAGCAGAAGTACTGCGCCGTCTGCCGGGAGGAGCTCGACAAGGTGCGGCTGCTGAAACTACTGTGGCTCCAGGACCCAACCAGTTTAATGCCAGCTAGGCCGTAACGTCCTGGGTGCCAGTAGAAGAAACCCCTTTTCTCATTAATAGTAACTTAATTCTAATTGGAATGAATTATGAACCATTGTCGTTGTGAGTGAATAAAAATGTCAAAATAAATAAATAGTTAACAGGTCATAGATGTTATCAAGCGTGCTAACTATAACTAGCCACTTTAGTGGTGGAGGTAACAACCAGTCAAAAGTAGCTACATTCTTATCTCATGGGGCGACTTAACTGTTTGCTTAATTATTTTTTTATGACCAAGAAGTGGTGCTCATATTAGCTGTCACTTTTTCAGCAAATATACTTTAGCGTGTGTGTGTACCGGGTGTTAATGGATAACTGGTGTCTGCCTGTTTTAGCGTGTTGTGTAGTTACCCTCCCCTCCATTCAGTCTTTTCAGTGGACTTTAAGCCGGTCTGGTCTGTCAACCAGGCTGGATAATAACGTCACCCCCAAAACCTTCACTATAAGGCTGGCTTTATAGTCAAAAACAGTTTGAGACAAAATTGGGAATATATATTACTTTGACTGGAACACCAGGACAATATCAGTGTGAATCTGCATTGCAAGTACTCTACATCTGTTGTTGTTGTTGTTGTTGTTGTTGTTCTCAGGTGGTTTTTGTGAAGACCGCAGGGGCCTTTTCCTCTCTGCCCCACCAGCACTTCCCCTGTGAGAAGAAACATGACATTTATTTTGCAGATGAGAAGATCCATGCTCAGTACAGGTCAGTTGTACTTTTGTTATGGTAACAATGCTGCCCCAAAACAAACGCTTTAAACACAGACATGATCCTAAACATACAGAAATCTAAATCTGCAAATTAAAAGTGCTGCAATCACGGACATTTTGCAAGGTCATAAACGACTACAAATGGCAAAAAATTCTGCAACCTAACGAAACAAATTGGAGGTTAGCCCGCCTTATGAAGGGAGCCAGACCTACAGTACGTTATGCTAACATGAGTATTTGTTTAACAGCGAAAAATTAGCCCTTTCATTCCACCTCTTCAAAAGGTAGCCTACTTTCTTTTGGGCATCCGGCTCATGTCTTTTTAAAAACGGACGCCCCTGAGGTTTGACTCCCGCTGGTATCCTGGCTGACTTCCATTTTGTTCCGTGAACATGCAGCATTGGGGATCACAATAGATGAAAATATGAGCCGGAAACCTCATATTACAAATACACAACATAAGGTGGCCAGAAATATTTCAGTATTGAACAAAGCAAAATTTTGTTCTCAATCAGAAATCACTCCACACTCTTTATTGCTCTCTGGTTCTACCATATCTTATGGTGGACAAATAAATAATAATTAATAAAATTCATAAAATAATTAATAATAATATTATAATATATATATATATATAATATAATAATAATTAATAAAAGTAAAAAAATAAATAAATAAAAATAAAATAAATTAAAATTATATTATGAAAGCAGGAAGTGAACAAATGTAACAGTTACTGATTGTAAAAGCACCAGATGGAGGGGTAGGATTTAATAAGCTTTGCTTCTTCCTACTCCTTTTGGACATGTGGAACTGGGAACTGATTATGGGATGCATTCAATTGTAATCTGATGCATGTTCAAATGAAATTTTACCCTTACCATTTAATCTCATGCAGTTCATGTATATATGTAATATTCCCAAGACGTCATTCCTTATCAGATGCCATGTGACGAATACGGGATTTGTTCACCTCTTTGTGGTTGTGTGCTTCATCAGGCACCTGCTGTTGCCCCAGTGTCCCTGCTGCACAGAGGCCAAGATCTTCTCCAAGTTTGTGGAGCTGGAGCAGCACATGAGGAAGCAGCATGAACTCTTCTGCTGCAAGCTCTGCACCAAGCATCTAAAGGTATTGTTCTGCTTGAAGGCATTGGGTTTGACTAAAAGCATCTTAAAGATGCGCAGCGGGGATACATTGTGGTTGTTTGTACAGATTGATTTCCACGTACTTGAACCGCATGTGCATTAGCTAGCCCGGTGTGAAAGCGCAATAAGCTCGCAGTGATGACTGAAATTCAACCCTAGATCTTCTCCCACGAGCGGAAGTGGTACAACCGCAAGGAACTGGCACGCCATCGAGCGCACGGGGACCCGGACGACACCAGCCACCGAGGACACCCGCTCTGCAAGTTCTGCGACGACCGTTACCTGGACAACGACGAGCTTCTCAAACACTTGAGAAAGGACCACTACTTCTGCCACTTCTGTGACGCCGACGGCTCCCAGGAATATTACAGGTAACGGCGGCGACCAGCCGGCCTTGAACTTTGCATCTTTGTTGCCGGTTGCGTTCCGTCACAAAGTTTTCAAACACATTGTTTTTCCCGCAGCGACTACCAGTACTTGAGCGAGCACTTCCGGGAAAGCCACTACCTGTGCGAGGAAGGCCTCTGCGCCACCGAGCAGTTCACGCACGCTTTCCGCACCGAGATTGACTACAAGGCGCACAAGGCCGCGGCGCACAGCAAGAGCCGAGCCGAGGCCCGACAAAACCGCCACATCGACCTGCAGTTCACCTTGGCTCCTCGACAACAGCAGAGGAGAAACGAAGGTCGGCGGCCCTCCTCAGACTCGCATCATGCAACAGATGCTTCTTGTAGTTTCGGAGGCACAAGTCAAAGTCATGGATGTCTTCATCTGCGTTTATCTCCCAGGTCTGGTCACCGGTGACGACTATGAGGAGATGCGTCACAATCGAGGAGGGAGAGGAAGACCCCAAGCCGGACAGAAGAGCTGGCGGTACTCTCGGTGAGTTGTCGGGCTCATTCACGATGGGCGTGACTAGCTTGTTTCCGATGGCGAGACTTCCGGGGGTGGGGGGGGGGGGTGGGGGGGATTGTCATAAAACACACAAAAATAATCACAATACAAGGATGAAGAGTCTTGAACCAGTCATGATGTGCTATATATATCACTATATTGATACTTACTATGGTACCCATTATGTCATTGGATGCTCATATCACCTTGTATTTTGGTACGTGACCAAAAAAAATAAAAATAAATAAAAATAATAATAAAATACTAAAAATTAATAAAATGAAGTCTAAAAAAAATCAAATTAAATAAAATTAAAATAAATTAAAATTAAATTAGGAAAGCAGGAAGTGAACAAAATTTGATGATTTGCATCACTTTTGCAGAACGAACACATTCACGGAACATATTATGTATGGACTGTGATCATAACAGACTGTAAACCGATTATGATCGATTATGTCATTGTATGGTCATATCACCTCGTACTTTGGTACGTGACAAAAATAAAATAAAAAATATATAATAAAAAAAATTAAACTTTTGGAATGGATTGAGTAAGGAAATCAAACAATGCACAACGATGAGCCGATTCAAGAAACAATACAAGCAGTTGATGTTTGCTAAATACAAGGATGAAGAGTCTTGAACCAGTCATGATGTGCTATATATATCACTATATTGATACTTACTATGGTACCCATTATGTCATTAGATGCTCATATCACCTTGTATTTTGGTACGTGACAAAAAAAAATAATAAAAAAATACAAAAAATTAATAAAATGAAGTCTAAAAAAATAAAATGAAATTAAAATAAATTAAAATTAAATTAGGAAAGCAGGAAGTGAACAAAATGTGATGATTTGCAGCACTTTTGCAGAACAAACACATGCACGGAACATATTATGTATGGACTGTGATCATAACGGACTGTAAACCGATTATGATCGATTATGTCATTGTATGGTCATATCACCTCGTACTTCGGTACGAGACAAAAAATTAAAACATTGTAAAAATTTAAATAAATAAATAAATAAAACCTTAAACTATATTACGGAAAGCAGGAAGTGAACAAATGTAACAGTTACTGATTGTAAAAGTACCAGATGGAGGGGTAGGATTTAATAAGCTTTGCTTCTTCCTACTCCTTTTGGACATGTGGAACTGGGAACTGATTATGGGATGCATTCAATTGTAATCTGATGCATTGTTCAAATGAAATTAAACCATTACTTTTTTTTTTTATTTTTTTTTTACATGAAAACATTTATGTTTTTGAACGCTTTCTGATGAAATACAATGACATTTTCTAATGGACCTAAAGGTGTCATATGTGTATGCCTGACTCCAAAGCAGCACGTTCTTCTCCAGACATGAACCTCAACCCACTACCCCTTACAGCAAACCCATGTGTTGAATCCACACAAACATTTTAAGTAATGACCCGATCGGATTTAAGCCTCACTTTGTGTATCTTCTATTGCGTTACCGTCGAGCCGCATGTCCAGATTAGGATGTTTGTTTACCCACCTGTGCAGGGAGGAAGAGGACAGGGAGGTGGCTGCTGCAATGAGGGCGTCTATGGCCATGCGTCGACAAGAAGACAGAGCGGCTGCACTGGAGAGGAGCGCTCCCAAACCCCACAGGGAAGAGAGAACGGAATCGGACGAGGCCAGAACCGGACCCATTAAACCGACAGCAAAACCTCCAGGTAGAAAAATGTAACAGTAGAACTTCCAGGACTTCATTGTCTTGAAAATACTTGCTTTAGTACTTGAATTATCGATGAATTTGACATCTTTTATATGAGACTTTTATTTGTTTTTATTTTGCAGTGAAGACCATGAAGAGCTCAAATCCAAGAGATGAAGACGACTTTCCAGCTTTGGGCGCCACAGCTCCAGCCGCCATGTAACATAACGCCACACAGCACACGGACTTTAAACCTTTTTAATCAATCTCGGGTTTACAGTTCTTCTTTTACGTCACATGACCAGGGTAAAGTCGGCTCCACCGGCGGTTCCAGTTCCAGCTCCACGGACTCTGAAGGAGGACGACTTCCCCAGCCTCTCGGTAGTTAACGTCCCAGCCCCCATGACGCCGTCTTACCCCGCCCAACCCAGGAAGAAGTCGTCTTTTCAAGAGGAGGATTTCCCCGCCCTCGTGTCCAAAGTCCGCCCCCTCAAATCCGCAGCCGGGTCTAACTCGGCCTGGTCCACTCACGCCGCTCCGGCTCGGCAATCTGCTCAGCCACCTCCTTCGACTCGACCCCCGCCTCAACTCTCCTCCGCACCGTCCGGCCCCCAGCCCCTCACCTCCTCAAGCTCTTCGTCTTCAAGGAGAAAGAAGAAAGTAGGAGAGAACGGCAAGGCCGCATCGGCGCGCTCGCCTCCTTCCTCCGATGACGACGACGACGGCGGCGCGGGAATGACGCGGCAGGAGTTCCGCTCCGTGCCCACCATGTTGGACATCTCATCTCTGCTCACATTCAAAGGATGCGATGGCAAAGCCCCGCCCGTCACCTCGCCGCCACCCCCGGCGCCCAACGCCGATCTGCCCGCCTCTAAAGCCAGCAAAAAGAAAAAACAAAAGAACACATCTGCTGCATCTAACGCCTCGCCGTCGGGGACTCAAGCGCCTGCAAGGACACCGTCGGCGCAAACCGCCGTTCAAAAGGAGAACGTTCCTGAGAAAACCAGGAGCAAA
This sequence comes from Doryrhamphus excisus, assembly GCF_030265055.1. Lineage (NCBI taxonomy): Eukaryota > Metazoa > Chordata > Actinopteri > Syngnathiformes > Syngnathidae > Doryrhamphus > Doryrhamphus excisus. Next base: position 2,484,631 of record NC_080480.1, on the reverse strand, counting down.
CCTTCCAACGCGGTTGCGGTTGGCCACAGCCGATTGGTTAACGGCTTTCATGAAACATCACCACCGGTCGTTAGCAAAGAGACGGTCGCCACATCGCCTCATCCCAAGGAAGATGCTCCGGTTGAACAAGACGAGGACTTCCCCGCCCTCATGACTAAGAAACCACCTCCAGGTACTGTATTGTTTGATTCCATTGGCCTACCTTGCATCTTCCAACTAGCATTAGCAACAATGGACTCTATGAGACCACTGAACTGATGGTTTGGTTCATACTCATTTGGTCCGAAACAACGTAACCGTAAATGACTTGCGTCGTCGTCGTCGTACCGCCACGCCGCCATCCAAGCAGAGCTTCTACGCTTGATCAAACATACTTAAGATTTGTCAGATCAAAACCCGAACCTGGGGAGAGCGAGCCTTCTCCATCGCTGCCCCCGCCCTCTGGAACTCTTTCAAAAAAAACAACTCAAAACCATCTTTTTAAATCCGTTTTTAATGTCTTAACTTTTTATACCCGACTGCCGCGCCCCCGCCCCGCCTTTAGCCTTATTTTTAGCTCTGAATGAATGTATGGATATTGTATTTTAATGCATCGTTTTTTACTCAACTCAATTTTTTATTTCTTTTTTCTTCACTGTAAAGCGTCTTTGAGTACGCTGAAAAGCGCTATACAAATAAAATGTATTATTATTATTATTATTATTATTGATTTAAAAACGTGATATTAGCGTCCACCTCACAACTTCCTGAATCGGCACTCTAAGCATCATGGGAAGTGTAATTAATAGGTTATTATCTGGGACCTATGGTCGTCAACTAAGAAAATAATAGTTGGATTATACTTAATAGTTGGATAATACTTGGATTCTGTAGTTATACGCCACCATAAGTAGCAAACACAAAGTATTATGATCAATACTGCGTTTATGTACACGACATGTTAGCTCATTATCGTTTTGCCACGCAGGGTTCAAGACTTCCTTCCCAACCAAGTCCTCAACTCCTCCTCCGTCCTCCACAATGCCGCCACCTCCACCTGGCCTGGGGCTCCTTGCCACAAAACCCCCGCCCGGCTTCACCGGGATCCCCCTCAACAGCAACGTGGTGGAGACCCCTCCCCTGGCGGTCAACCTGTAAGCCCGCCGCCACTTCCGAGACATCCGAGATCACGGATGCGCTCTAAACCGCTTTGGGTTCTGGTTCCTCCCTCCCTCACAGAGCCCCCAAAGCTCCAGACAGTGGTTACCTGGTGCCGGAGGACTTCCATCAGAGGAACCTGGAGCTGATCCAGTCCATCAAGAAGTACCTCCACGACGACGAGTCCAAGTTCAATCGGTTCAAAAGCTACTCCGCCCAATTCAGACAGGTACTTCCAACCAGACACAACCAGAGAAATACTCAGCTCAATAGCAACTTTTACTTTTTCTTTGGCTTTTTTTTTGTGAGCCTTCAAATGCCGCCACAGAAGGTTAAAGGTGATGGTAGAGTACAGGATAAACGTGACGACGACAGAAAGGGAAATAAAATTCATAGCTAAATGGGAACGTGGGAAAGGCGCTGATATGGGTGACGGCAAAAAAAAAAAAAAAAACGCTAGTGGAAGCGACACGGCAAAGTGATCGGAAACCACTCCTGCTTCAACGGTAATCCCGCCTCTCCATTTCCCATTTCTCCGTATTTGTTTACTCGTCATCGAATTGAATGGTGAGTACATGTTTCATTTTTTTCTATGTTACCAATAATAGCAACTAACTTCTTAGACAGTTAATGTTATGTTGTATATTTATATATATTTTTTATATATATATATTTTAAAATATATTATTATTATTTATATATTATATTATTATACGAATAATAGCCACTAACTTCTTAGAGAGTTAATGTTATATCATATATTTATATATTTTTTAATATTTTTTTAATATATTATTTGTATTTATATATTATTATTATTATTATATTATATATTTTATATATATTACATTATATATTTTATATTTATATATCCTCTGTGCCATCACACTTTTATTCGGACTAGTGATTAAATTTTTTTTTAACATTTGTGTGTATGTTAAAAGTAAATAAATGTGTTCTGAAAGCTCCGGCTCTGGAACTGCAAAGGTTCCTCCGTTATGCCGCATACGTTTAGCACGTATTTATTTATTCATCACGCATCCCCTGACACCATTGGCGTGCTTCCAGGGGGTCTTGTCAGCAGCCCACTACCACCGCAGCTGCAAGGACCTGCTCGGCGACGACTTCAACCGCATCTTCAACGAGCTCCTGGTGCTGCTGCCGGACACCACCAAGCAGCAGGAGCTCCTCACGGCTCACGGGGACTGCAAGGCTCAGGAGAAACAGTCGGGGGCGGGAGGAGGAAAAAGGAACAAGAACAAAAAGAACGCCTGGCAGACCCCCGCCAGCACGCAGGCTAACGCCAACGCCGCCGTTGACCTGGACTGTCAGGTCTGCCCCACGTGCAGACAGGTGCTGGCCCCCAAGGACTTCAACTCTCACAAAACGCTGCACATGACGGAGAACGAGGAGTTCCCGTCCTTGCAGTCCATCAGCCGAATTATCAGCTAGCCACCGACTCCGTCTAGCGCTCTGTTGTCGGATCTCATCAGCAGCTCCCGGCGTGGAGGACGGCTGTCGCTTTCTTGTGGACCCCCCCGACCCACCCACGCCACAAGACGGCGAAGGCGGGGGGCTTAGTGGAAAAGTCTTTCCTGACGAGCTGAGATGAGGGCATCCCGATGCAACTTGATTTATTTATAAAGATCACAACCTACTTGAACAATCCATTGCTCTTGAAGTTTTTTTTTTCATTTTGGTAACATTTGAAAGTTGACGGTTTGAGTCCCGTGATGAGCTGCAGGGTGCAAAATTTTTGGAACAACTTGAATGAATTTTCAGTTCAAATTGAAATGATTTTACACTGTGGAAGTGTAGCTGTTGAGCTGCATGCAAAACAGATATACTTATTAATTTTCAATTTAATTTTTTTTGTTGTTGTTTCAAAATACTTCACCACAATATCGATGAAGTCACACAATACTGTATTTCTCATTTAAACAGGAACAAAATACAATTAATCATGAAATGGTTTCTGATTTGTTGATTCTTTGTTTCAATTTAATACACAAAGCACATTTGTATTTCAGCCTACCAGGTTTAAATGCATGTACATATGTGTACTTACAGCAAATAAACACTTGAGCAGCACTCATACGCGCGCTCTCCTTTTCTGGCTATTGTTTGAGCGCCTTTGTGCTGGTGGGCGTGTTGATGTGTTTCATCTTCTCTCAGGACCTTCGGCTAGTTTTGTCTGTACATACAGCTGCTGCTTTGACTTTCTCTCTGGCTCCAATAAAAGCCTTTCTGTCAGCCTTTTGTGTGTGTTGCGATTAAGGGAATGGGATGCACAGTTATTGGTAAAACTTTTAAATCGTGAAATTTAAATATATTTTCATTTTTAAAAAAATCTATAAATGGATTACAGCATTCAATTTGAATTTGGATCAATAGTGTATGTAAACACACATGCTGAAATAAAAACTGCAAGAATTTGTGACTTTTTGACTTGATACCAATTAGCGGTTAACTTCTTGCACTTGTTCGCCTTACTCGGATGTGTGATTTGTCTTCCGAGTTAACTTTTTTGTGTTTTGCTCTGACGATTGCTCAACTTCTTTGTACACTTTGTCGAACAGGAGTATGGAAATGCTACTTAAAACATGCAACTTCTTTAGAAAATTCTTGTTTTGAGGTAGTCATTTATATTAGATCCAGTTTGGCTTTTTACTGACAGCCGTTATACCGATATTGTCCAATACTGATAATGCTCTTCCTCAAACTAATGTGGAATGAACACATGCTGCTTTTACTGTGATACCAAGACCTTTATTTTGTTAATATGCCGTCTGACAAACGCGTAGTGTTTTTATTGTGAAGGCCGGAAGAATGCTGTTTTGTCTTTAATGGCTACATGTTGTTTGACAGTGAAACGAAGCGAGTAAGCAGCGTCTAAACTACCGATTTAACTCGTGTACAGACTCAACATTTTTGTCTGTTTAATGATACTCAAATCCATTGGCCAGGTATAACAAGCGTCCAATGTGTAGTTCGTTACCGAGAAAGAAGGAAGTCCTGGCCAACTAGCTAAACACGGTATGCGTATGGAGTGACAGCACGGACGACCAATCACACGCTAACCAAAGATAACCTAAGCCAATCAAAGAGCTTGTGGAAGGGTAAAGGGAACCAAGGTTCATCTTGTGTGGTTTTTCGCTTGGTTCCACTACTTAAAATGTCTACTGTTTTATTTACGTGTGTCTCACATCCAAAATTAACACTTTGACGTATTATCCCACTGTTGTTTTTCTTCCCTTGTTCAGCAATCTCCTAAATTTAGTATAGAGGCTGAACAGGCACAAAGAGAGCGTAGCCACACGGGCAGTAGTGCAGACAAGCGAGTCCACGTGCCAAACCACAGAACTACAGCACACAACTCCCACAATGCAGTTCTCTCTTAAAGGGCCAGGTTCGGTCTGTAGCGAGAAAAATAAAAAGCACTCAAAAATACATGTCATGTTTTTTTATTTATTGGGAGCGATGTTCAGACTGCAGTCCAGAGACATTCAGGAAATAGACAGTGACACACTTGTCTATACACATCGTTTTTTTTCGTTTTATTTCTTTTACACAGAAGAAGTCTAAAACACCTTAAAAACAAGGACAAATGATAATTTTCATTTTCAGAAAAAGGCAGCACGCTAAAAATCAAATCCACTTGCTTGTTAGTTTATTATGGGCTTTTTGTTTTTATCATTAATTTGTCTGGGAGGGGAAAAAAATGGTAACATCCATGCAAAGAATTATACTGGAACCCTCACAATGACTACATATCATCACTTTTATTATCTCAGTCCAACAAAACTACAGTCACAGAAGACTTTTATTTGAGCGACCCCCTTTATGAGTGATATTACTGTATAAAGAGTGCATTCTGTTAATTGTTATATATTTTTTTAAAGCAGTACAGGACAATCCAGACCCCTCCGGACATCATCACACACATGATCCATTTACTTGAATGAACATACTGATTTGTACAATCAACCAACACTAGCGCAGTGCACAAAACACACAGAATGTTTTTTATTTTTATTTTAAATCTATCACAATGACTGACTGAAGAGAGAGAGAGAGAAAGAGAGCGAAGCACCGAGAACAACAACAACAACACAACCTGACCCCGGAATCAATCACACTCAGGCACACTTTCCTCCATTAGCTCTTCAATTGAGTTCCTCCTTCTAGAACAGGGGTCAGCAACCCGCGGCTCCAGAGCCGCATGTGGCTCTCCAGCCTCTTTGTTGCGGCTCCCTTTGCAATGCTTGAATATTTTTTAGCACCCGTGTGGTGAAAATGCACGTCTTTGTTATGAGTTTACAAAAATCCAACTTTGTGTGAGACCATGAATGCATCCTGACTGAGTTCTGACTGGTGACTGAATGAGCAGACAGGATGCTATCCAGTTCTCTCTGACAGGTTAACATGAAGGGAAATGAGTAATACTTTGAGTTATTTGAGTTATTAATTATTATTAATGAGTTATTTGACGATTCTAAAAAATAAATTAGAGCTCATTTAAAAACAAAAGTTTATCTCCAGTACTAGCAAGAGTACTCCAACTCGTCTTTTTTTTCCCCTCCAATGTTGTTTTAAACATACAACGTTTTGCGGCTCCAGGCTATTTTTCTTTAGTGGGCAAGTGGGTGAAATGGCTCTTTTCATAGTAAAGGTTGCCGACCCCTGTTCTAGAATGACGAGTACGTCAACTAAACGGATGGAAATCAATTAAAAAAAACATGCATCGGTATTGAGTTGGCAGTTATATTTGCTTTGACATGAACAGCAACCATGTATGTATCAATAACAGGAAATAATAAGAGTGTTTTCACCGGAAGGCCTATTTTTATTTTTGTGGTATGGAGCAGGTGTTTTTATCAGCGTTATTTAATGTCATTATTAGTAAAACTACTAAGTTTGCTGCATTAATGGCTTTTTAATCACGACTGTCTTACAATAACATGCATTTTTATCATCGTCACACTGCGTGTGTACCAGCTTTATACGACAGAGGGCGCTGTTGCGACGGGTTCAACGTGAGGAATTACAGGCAAATCGACTCAGGGAAATTAAACGTATATATTTGGTTCTATACTTGATTCTTTAAAGTGAAAATGATCAAATATCAATGATAAAAAAAAAAACTTATTAAAATAAGTTTAATGCACCAAGAAAATATTATTAAACACATTCAAACACACACATACACACATTTACTTGTTGCACTGACTTGTGCAAAAACATCACACACACAGGCTACACATCAACACGGCTGTCATGGCGATTATCTCCATACACCTACGCGCCGGCCTTGTCGCCATGGCAACAGCAGAGCATCTTACATTGAGCCACCGAAACAGTATCAGTTCGGCATTTTCACCTCACCTCACCTCACCTCACCTCACCTCATCTCACACTCCACATCATCAAGCCAACAGCAGTGATGCGTTCAAAGACAGAAGAAAAAATATTTAAGAACACAGGGCAGTTTGGCAGCTTCCAAAAAGTCAACTAAACACATCCGACGCCGTCTCAGATCACACACACAACGTACATTCCCTGGTACAGAAATGTAACCCCAGACACGACATTTGGGTTCAATTTAGCGTTTGATTGACGGCTACATCCACCAACCAGAATCACAAATAGTTCTTACGTTACGTTAAAGCTTGGATTGGAATTGGAATGGGATTGACAAGTCAAAATATGCCTGAGATTTGTTAGTAGTACAATTCAAAGCTGAATAAGTGTGTGTCATTTGAGGCGGGTGGGGGGAAGAAAGGGGGGGGGGGCTACTATGGGGTGGATATAGGAAGTGAAAGCACCACAATTTTGAACTCGTTACTAATAATATCGCAAAATATAACCTGGAAAATTCAGTTGGGGGAGAAAATATAAATAATTTATATTATATATTTATATATCACTTTTATTACTACCACTAATAAATAATAAAAAAATAAAATTATAAAAATAAACAGATAAATGACAGCATTAATAAAAGTAATAATAATGAATACTAATAACTACCTTTTTATTATTAATAATAATAATGTGGCATATAACCTGTACATTCACCAAATTTTAGGGGAAAAATATAATTCAAATAACATTTTTTGTACTACATTTGTTGGGGAGAAACATTTTAAATAAATATTTCATATATTTCCCTTAAACACGTGTTCATCAGTATTATTATTATTCCCAAAAAAATCAAATAACCATCATAATAATTATAAATACTAACAATAACTAGTAATTGATGACTCGTAGCAATAAAGAATATTTTTATCATTTTTAAATAATAATGTGGCCTATAACTTAGAGAAGCGACAAATGTTATGGGAAAAATACAATGATGAAAATGTAAAATAAATATTTCATATATTTCCCTTAAACACGTGTTGATAGTACAATCATCAGTATTATTATTGTTCGCAAAAAAAATCAAATAACCATCATAATAGTTATTAATACTAAAAATAACTAGTAATTGATGACTAGTGGCAATAATGAATATTTTCATCATTTTTAAATAATAATGTGGCCCATAACTTAGACAAGCGACAAATGTTAAAGGAAAAATACAATGTAAAATAAATATTTCATATATTTCCCTTAAACACGTGTTGATAGATCATCATTAGTATTATTATTAATAATAGTAAATATCAAAAAATTAAAAAAAATAAATTAAAAATTAAATAAGCAATAATACTAAAAAGAGCTAACAATTATTATTAATAATAACACACATTATTGTCATTATTATTATTATTACATGATAATAATAATAATGTGGCATATATAACCTCGGGGAAAATATAATATGCATTTTTTTTTACTTTTTCCCAAAGAATATTGATATCTAACCTGTACAAGTGGAAGAAAGTTTGGAAGAAAATATACAAATATATATGTACTATATATATTTTTTTTACTTTTTTTCCAACCTGCTATTTCCAATAGTTGCTTTCACTTTCTACATCCACAGGAAGTCTACATACACCACAGTACAGTACAGTAGTACACATCAACCTGCATGAGAATGGAAGATATTGCACTTGGTCACAAGAACATTGTGGTAATGAAGTATTTTTTTTTTTTTAAATGAAGTCACTGTCAGTACAGTATGGCACTTGAGTCGCTAAGTCTACACTTGGACAACATGCGGATTCAATACATGAGATCGCTGTTTGACTGCAGCAAAGGGGAGGAAAAGCAAATCGGGACTTGAACGCGGTGGTGCGTTTGTCATACTTAGTTAGTACTTATAGGAATACTGCAAAACGCTCTCATCTTCTGTGATTCTTCCTCTTGTTTGTTTTTGTTTAGTTTGATCCTAACCCGAGGAATGTCATCTGCGTGAAAGTACGTCTAGAAAAGTGCAGACAAAGCTGGAATGTTCACGTAAACAACAACAAGAGGAGGAAACAAAAGATAGCAGATTTTTGCAAACTGACCCCAGAGCAGTTTTATTCGTCTGGTCTAATAAATGGGAACCTGGTACGTCGGCGCCGTGTTGTTCTCTGTAAACGGCGGGTTCTGGTAGGTTTCTGTTAACTCGGTGGTGCCCCCTCCTGGTGAGTTGGAGGGTAAGGGTTGGGTGGGGGCGCCGCCGCCGCCGATGCCGCCACCGCCACCGCCACCGCCGCCGTCCATGTGCTCTGAGGTGAACAGGCTCATGTCGGTGCCCAGGAGGTACTTCTGAACCGCACGCACTGTGAGACCGGCCTGGAAGCAGAGTGGCAGGCGTGGATTTTAGACCCACGGATACGACATCTCACTCTCCCACTCGGCCATTTTCTTCTTCTGTTGTTTTGCTTATTTTACTCCTTTGTAGGATTTTCCATACTATACTTTAGTTTAGTTTAGTTATAGATTCAATATTTTTGTAGTTACAACCTTCTAAATAACATTTAACATTATTAGAGACCTCTAGACATGAAATAACACCCCTAAAGTCACCTTTACACTCAACATAGTAGCCAAAATAAGAGAAAATAAGCTGTTTAAGACATAATCAGTCAGGGATTCAGAGTTGAGTTTCAGCTGGAGTTATTATGGTGATTATTATGTCATAATAATAATAATAATAATAATCATAATCATAATAAAATTAATAATAAAATAAAAACTAATAATAATAAAATAAAAACTAATAATAAAAAAATTAAGTAAAGTAAAGTAAAACAAAAATGCGACCCTTGTGAGGATAAGCGGTAGAAAATGAATGAATGAAAATAAAATAAAATAAAATAAAATAAAATAAAATAAAATAAAATAAAATAAAATAAAATAAAATAAAATAAAATAAAATAAAATAAAATAAAATAAAATAAAATAAAATTTAAAAAAACTGCGACTCTTGTGAGGATAAGCGGTAGAAAATGAATGAATGAATGAAAATAAAATAAAATAAAATAAAATAAAATAAAATAAAATAAAATAAAATAAAATAAAATAAAATAAAATAAAATAAAATAAAATAAAAACTGCGACCCTCAAGAGGATAAGCGGTAGAAAATGAATGAATAATGAAGCCTGTGGAGCATCTTAGTAGTGACACCTAGTGGCCGGTGTAGACTACTGTACGCTAGCATGTTGGATTGTGCAGGCGTTCCTACCGGTGGATCGATTTCGAAAGGCCCATTTGCATTGTTTCCATGCAGTATGTAGTAGTACTAGTACTCATCAGTGCAGTCTCACGGTCTTACCCAGGTAATTATCGAGAAGAAGGAGAAGGCGATGGCAGCCCGAGCCGCGTCCGCCCCCTGGTTGAGCGGCAGCTCGTCGACCGTGGTTCGAGACCACTGGTTGGCCAGGAAGCAGAAACTTACAAAGTACAAGAAGGCCCAGAAACCTGGCGAAGAACATCAGATAAAAGAGCGTCAGGTGACCCCGAAGGTTTCAATTAACATCTGGCGGGTTTGACTAGCTCGGTTAAAAACAAACGCGTTTGCGGTGAGACTTCACCTGAGAAGCCGATCTCGAGCATGACGGCCTTCTTGCGGTCTTTGACGGAGCTGATGGAAGAGAATTTGTAGTCAAGCAGCAGGAAGAAGGAGCAGGCCAGCAGGCCCACCAGGCCCACAAACACACCGTAGTTGCACGCGTCCGCGTTTTTGTTGAAGACGCAGTAGAGACGCTCGCTGCCGATGTTCACGTAGCCCTCGTTGACGATGGAGGCGAACACCACCAGGGAGAAGACCTGCGAGGCGAGGAAATTATTTAAATATTATTTAATTATTTAATGGTTGTGGTGCCATTTTTAATATTTGACTCATAAAGGCGGGGGTGTGCAAACTGCGGCCCAAGTGTCTTAATCCGGCATCCTGGGGATTTCCAATTTTTTTTAAACCTTTAACATTGAAACTGTATCTGGCAACCTGACTTGCAGCGTTATTATGCTTTAGTCATCAAAATAAAAACATAAAAAGCCAACCGAACAACACAACACAACACATTTTAGCAGCGCTGCTTGTGAACGTCTCCCAGACCAAACACCCTCACCTAATTCCCTCCTTTTCTACGACTAACCCAAGAGTTTGATGCGTCAATTCCCTTCCAAAATGTTAATATTTTACTCATACAGGCGGGGGTGGGCAAACTGCGGCCCGAGTGTCTTAATTTCCAAATTCCTTTTTTTTAAACCTTTAACATTGAAACTGTATCTGGCAACCTGACTTGCAGCGTTATTATTCTTTAGTCATCAAAATAAAAACAAAAAAAGCCAACCGAACAACACAACACAACACAACACATTTTAGCAGCGCTGCTTGTGAACGTCTCCCAGACCAAACACCTAAACTGAAACTGTATCTGGCAACCTGACTTGCAGCGTTATTATGCTTTAGTCATCAAAATAAAAACAAAAAAAGCCAACCGAACAACACAACACAACACATTTTAGCAGCGCTGCTTGTGAACGTCTCCCAGACCAAACGCCCTCACCTAATTCCCTCCCTTTCTACGACTAACCCAAGAGTTTAATGCGTCAATTCCTTTCCAAAATGTCCCCGTTCCGAGTCAGTGAGCGTTACATGTGGTGCCATTTTTAATATTTTACTCATAAAGGCGGGGGTGTGCAAACTGCGGCCCAAGTGTCTTAATCCGGCATGCTGGGGATTTCCAAATTCCTTTTTTTTTTAAACCTTTAACATTGAAACTGTATCTGGCAACCTGACTTGCAGTGTTATTATGCTTTAGACATCAAAATAAAAACAAAAAAGCCAACCGAACAACACAACACAACACATTTTAGCAGCGCTGCTTGTGAACGTCTCCCAGACCAAACACCTAAACTGAAACTGTATCTGGCAACCTGACTTGCAGTGTTATTATGCTTTAGTCATCAAAATAAAAACAAAAAAAGCCAACCGAACAACACAACACAACACAACACATTTTAGCAGCGCTGCTTGTGAACGTCTCCCAGACCAAACACCTTCACCTAATTCCCTCCCTTTCTACGACTAACCCAAGAGTTTGATGCGTCAATTCCCTTCCAAAATGTCCCCGTCCCGAATCAGTGAGTGTTACATGTGGTGCCATTTTTAATATTTTACTCATACAGGTGGGGGTGGGCAAACTGCGGCCCGAGTGTCTTAATTTCCAAATTCCTTTTTTTTAAACCTTTAACATTGAAACTGTATCTGGCAACCTGACTTGCAGTGTTATTATGCTTTAGTCATCAAAATAAAAACAAAAAAAGCCAACCGAACAACACAACACAACACAACACATTTTAGCAGCGCTGCTTGTGAACGTCTCCCAGACCAAACACCTAAACTGAAACTGTATCTGGCAACCTGACTTGCAGTGTTATTATGCTTTAGTCATCAAAATAAAAACAAAAAAAGCCAACCGAACAACACAACACAACACATTTTAGCAGCGCTGCTTGTGAACGTCTCCCAGACCAAACACCTAAACTGAAACTGTATCTGGCAACCTGACTTGCAGTGTTATTATGCTTTAGTCATCAAAATAAAAACAAAAAAAGCCAACCGAACAACACAACACAACACAACACATTTTAGCAGTGCTGCTTGTGAACGTCTCCCAGACCAAACACCTTCACCTAATTCCCTCCTTTTCTACGACTAACCCAAGAGTTTGATGCGTCAATTCCCTTCTAAAATGTCCCCGTCCCGAGTCAGTGAGCGTTACATGTGGTGCCATTTTTAATATTTTACTCATAAAGGCGGGGTTGTGCAAACTGCGGCCCAAGTGTCTTAATCCGGCATGCTGGGGATTTCCAAATTCCTTTTTTTTTTAAACCTTTAACATTGAAACTGTATCTGGCAACCTGACTTGCAGTGTTATTATGCTTTAGTCGTCAAAATAAAAACAAAAAAAGCCAACCGAACAACACAACACAACACATTTTAGCAGCGCTGCTTGTGAACGTCTCCCAGACCAAACACCTAAACTGAAACTGTATCTGGCAACCTGACTTGCAGTGTTATTATGCTTTAGTCATCAAAATAAAAACAAAAAAAGCCAACCGAACAACACAACACAACACATTTTAGCAGCGCTGCTTGTGAACGTCTCCCAGACCAAACGCCCTCACCTAATTCCCTCCCTTTCTACGACTAACCCAAGAGTTTGATGCGTCAATTCCCTTCCAAAATGTCCCCGTCCCGAGTCAGTGAGTGTTGGCATGTGTTGCATGTGTTGCCATCGGCAACACTTTCATATAAAAATCATCTTTTTCCTCATGATAACCAACAACATTCCTCTGTAAATGTGTGCCTTTCTTCTTGTGCTCACGCACGGACACTGATCAGCTGAGTAACTCTGGATGGCAGAACAGGACCATGTGACACACACACACTCCAATGGGGGGGTGGCGGTCATGTGATGGCGGAGGTTCCACACAATGGGAGTATGTCGGATCCACGATCATGTGTGGTTTAATCAGATTAGATGCACAGGTGGTTCTGGAGCAAAGCATTGCACCTTTTAGAAAGTGAAATATTTTTAGCATCGACAAAAAAAGTAGAATTTTTTTTCCCATTTATGTAAATAACACAGGTGGCGCCCCCTGTTGGTTGTTCCCCAGTAGACAAGTATTACAAATATCCTACAAGTTTGACGGATGGTCAATAAGAGATGGGATTTTTGGCTCTTTGAGGGGAGATGGATCTTGGCGAGCCGTTCCTTTCAAAGAGTCGTTCAAAAAAGTGGCTCATTTGGCTCATTTTTTTAAATGTTTATTAAGTTTTAAGTCACCGTGCACCACGTGGCGTGATGCTATTTGCACATCTAATAAGCGGTGGGGGGACGGTTCCCAGCTGTGACTCGGTTCCCACCGTTCATGTTCATGAGTCGTTCAAAAGAACTAGTTCGTTCGTGAACGTCACAACACTATGGTCAATGACTTACTATTTGCAAATCTAATCTACGCTTCCCAGCTGCGACTCGGTTCCCACCGTTCATGTTAATGAGTCGTTCAAAAGAACTAGTTCGTTCGTGAACGTCACAACACTATGGTCAATGACGTACTATTTGCAAATCTAATCTACGCTTCCCAGCTGCGACTCGGTTCCCACCGTTCATCTTCATGAGTCGTTCAAAAGAACTAGTTCGTTCGTGAACGTCACAACACTATGGTCAATGACTTAGTATTTGCAAATCTAATCTACGCTTCCCAGCTGCGACTCGGTTCCCACCGTTCATGTTAATGAGTCGTTCAAAAGAACTAGTTAGTTCGTGAACGTCACAACACTATGGTCAATGACTTACTATTTGCAAATCTAATCTACGCTTCCCAGCTGCGACTCGGTTCCCACCGTTCATGTTAATGAGTCGTTCAAAAGAACTAGTTCGTTCGTGAACGTCACAACACTATGGTCAATGACTTAGTATTTGCAAATCTAATCTACGCTTCCCGGCTGCGACTCGGTTCCCACCGTTCATGTTAATGAGTCGTTCAAAAGAACTAGTTCGTTCGTGAACGTCACAACACTATGGTCAATGACTTACTATTTGCAAATCTAATCTACGCTTCCCGGCTGTGACTCGGTTCCCACCGTTCATGTTAATGAGTCGTTCAAAATAAGTAGTTCGTTCGTGAACGTCACAACACTATGGTCAATGACTTACTATTTGCAAATCTAATCTACGCTTCCCAGCTGCGACTCGGTTCCCACCGTTCATGTTAATGAGTCGTTCAAAAGAACTAGTTCGTTCGTGAACGTCACAACACTATGGTCAATGACTTACTATTTGCAAATCTAATCTACGCTTCCCGGCTGCGACTCGGTTCCCACCGTTCATGTTAATGAGTCGTTCAAAAGAACTAGTTCGTTCGTGAACGTCACAACACTATGGTCAATGACTTACTATTTGCAAATCTAATCTACGCTTCCCAGCTGCGACTCGGTTCCCACCGTTCATGTTAATGAGTTGTTCAAAAGAACTAGTTCGTTCGTGAACGTCACAACACTATGGTCAATGACTTAGTATTTGCAAATCTAATCTACGCTTCCCGGCTGCGACTCGGTTCCCACCGTTCATGTTAATGAGTCGTTCAAAAGAACTAGTTCGTTCGTGAACGTCACAACACTATGGTCAATGACTTAGTATTTGCAAATCTAATCTACGCTTCCCAGCTGCGACTCGGTTCCCACCGTTCATGTTAATGAGTCGTTCAAAACAAGTAGTTCGTTCGTGAACGTCACAACACTATGGTCAATGACTTACTATTTGCAAATCTAATCTACGCTTCCCAGCTGTGACTCGGTTCCCACCGTTCATGTTAATGAGTCGTTCAAAAGAACTAGTTCGTTCGTGAACGTCACAACACTATGGTCAATGACTTACTATTTGCAAATCTAATCTACGCTTCCCAGCTGCGACTCGGTTCCCACTGTTCATCTTCATGAGTCGTTCAAAAGAACTAGTTCGTTCGTGAACGTCACAACACTATGGTCAATGACTTAGTATTTGCAAATCTAATCTACGCTTCCCAGCTGCGACTCGGTTCCCACCGTTCATGTTAATGAGTCGTTCAAAAGAACTAGTTAGTTCGTGAACGTCACAACACTATGGTCAATGACTTACTATTTGCAAATCTAATCTACGCTTCCCAGCTGCGACTCGGTTCCCACCGTTCATGTTAATGAGTCGTTCAAAAGAACTAGTTCGTTCGTGAACATCACAACACTATGGTCAATGACTTACTATTTGCAAATCTAATCTACGCTTCCCGGCTGCGACTCGGTTCCCACCGTTCATGTTAATGAGTCGTTCAAAAGAAGTAGTTCGTTCGTGAACGTCACAACACTATGGTCAATGACTTACTATTTGCAAATCTAATCTACGCTTCCCAGCTGCGACTCGGTTCCCACCGTTCATGTTAATGAGTCGTTCAAAAGAACTAGTTCGTTCGTGAACGTCACAACACTATGGTCAATGACTTACTATTTGCAAATCTAATCTACGCTTCCCAGCTGCGACTCGGTTCCCACCGTTCATGTTAATGAGTCGTTCAAAAGAACTAGTTCGTTCGTGAACGTCACAACACTATGGTCAATGACTTACTATTTGCAAATCTAATCTACGCTTCCCAGCTGCGACTCGGTTCCCACCGTTCATGTTAATGAGTCGTTCAAAAGAACTAGTTCGTTCGTGAACATCACAACACTATGGTCAATGACTTACTATTTGCAAATCTAATCTACGCTTCCCGGCTGTGACTCGGTTCCCACCGTTCATGTTAATGAGTCGTTCAAAAGAAGTAGTTCGTTCGTGAACGTCACAACACTATGGTCAATGACTTACTATTTGCAAATCTAATCTACGCTTCCCGGCTGTGACTCGGTTCCCACCGTTCATGTTAATGAGTCGTTCAAAAGAACTAGTTCGTTCGTGAACGTCACAACACTATGGTCAATGACTTACTATTTGCAAATCTAATCTACGCTTCCCAGCTGCGACTCGGTTCCCACCGATCATGTTAATGAGTCGTTCAAAAGAACTAGTTCGTTCGTGAACGTCACAACACTATGGTCAATGACTTAGTATTTGCAAATCTAATCTACGCTTCCCAGCTGCGACTCGGTTCCCACCGTTCATGTTAATGAGTCGTTCAAAAGAACTAGTTTGTTCGTGAACATCACAACACTATGGTCAATGACTTACTATTTGCAAATCTAATCTACGCTTCCCGGCTGTGACTCGGTTCCCACCGTTCATGTTAATGAGTCGTTCAAAAGAAGTAGTTCGTTCGTGAACGTCACAACACTATGGTCAATGACTTACTGACCCCTTGCTTGATGGCAGCCATGTTTTCCAACCAATCTTTTGACCATTGTATTGAGCTGTGTGAGAAATTTCAAGTCAAATTACATGTGTTTAACAACAGCGCCATCATGTGGTCTATTTGTCAAAAATGAAACTGGCTACATTGTGGTCATCTACAGTCAATGGACGATTCATTCCATTATTTACTTAATAAAGCACGTCAATAATGGTGTTGTATGGGCTATACGTTGTCGTTATCTACATCTAAAATTGAGGATGGATGGATGGAACTGCATTGCCGTCATTTTCCAAATGATCTGTTTGTGTTTACATCCATTCTTGTCAATAAACCGGGCCCCTGATTCCGCTCCAGATAAGCAACATGAATGACCGCCAGTGTAAACACACCCGGAACCAAAATGGCATCTGTGATGTTTACACACATTTCAGTTACATCACTGACATTCCCACCATTGTTGGTGGTGGTGGTGATGTTAATGTGTGTGTGTGTGTGTGTGTATGGGGGGGGGCCTTCTTCGTGTCACCCTGAGGTGACGCTCCCCTTCAAACGTCACTGTCCGTGAGCCTGCGTGCGCGCGCACTCACGTTCACTGACCAATCACAGGTGGGATGACGAACGACGACTTCATTTCCAGAAGAACATTATGGCCATTAGAGATAAATACGTGCATCTATTATGACTTTAAAGGCTAGCACTAGCTGTTAGATAATAATATTGAAATAACAAGAGCGAGCTAGCAGCTTTGTTTTGTTTTTAAGCGGAACAAAGCACCCGTAATGTGTTTCCTAGGGAGGTGGTGTGTTGCGTTTGCGCCCCTAAAAACATCTGTAAAAACGAAAGCGTTCACACGGTTCGATAATAACCTGCGCTTTGCTTTCCATCTTCTGCATCAACACACCCCGGAACATAATATATTACTATTTCCACACAGGATTTATCATTTATGTATTTTTATTCGTGATATATTCTAGTAAGATTATGTGAGGATGCACATTAACACTAGCGTAAGGAAAAAACAACTCACCCACGACAGGACTCTCAGGATGGTCTGCGGTTGTTTGGCGAAGGTAATCGGGTCGATAGTGGACCCGCTGCGGCCCGCTCCGAACGATCCCACTCCGTCCATCTTCGCTGGTTCCGTGTGCGCTCCTCAAGGCTCCTCCACGGCGCACACACGCGCTGCCTGCCCAGCTCTGCTGCAGGGACTGGTTTTGCGTGCGCGTTCACGGCTCCTGCGCGGAGCACGAGCTCAGCGTGCGAGCCTAAGACTCCGGGCGCATTTAGATCAATACTACACGGGCATAGCACGTAAATACGTCATGGGTTCTACTTTTAGTATTACCAAGTCCGTAGATGTACACATACTAGATTCTATGACACCTAGCATATATAGCTCACGTCACGAGTGGAAAATGACATTGTTTCGAATTGACATACAGTATAATACAGAACGCATGCGCAACTGCAGAGTGCCAGGTGTCTTCGAAATGCTTTCATTTACAATAAATGCTAGCAGTCTTGAACGTATCGAGCACATTCATAGTGTGTAATGTTTATTAAAATGGTGCCCACACACAGATATTAGGTGTGATGACATTTTGACCACAAAAGTCCTTAAATACGACCAACAGTAACTTACAACAATAACTTCAAAAGTTCTGAATGGACGAACGTTAGCCCGTTAACATTGCTAGCATGCTAACACGTTTAGCCGTTTATATAGCTAGCCGCATATTTAAGCACCTAGCACTGTTATGCTAGGTGTTAATTTTCCTAGCATGCTAAAATTAACATCGTAGCATTTTCAGTCAGAACTAGGTGTTAACATTAGCAACCTAAATATGTAAATAAAATAAATGGAGAACTAATATTCTCCAGGTGCTTTTATTTACAGTAAATGCTAGCAGTCTTGAACATATGGAGCACATTCATAGCGTGTAACGTTTATCAAAATGGTGCCCACACACAGATATTAGGGGACATTTTGACCACAAAAGTCCTTAAATACGACCAATATTAACTTATAACAATAACTTCAAAAGTTCCGAATGGATGAACTTTTCAGGACGAACGTTAGCGTGTTAACATTGCTAGCATGCTAACATTTTTAGCCGTTCATGTAGCTAGACGCATATTTAAGCACCTAGCACTATTATGCTAGGTGTTAACTTTCCTAGCATTCTAAAATTAACATAGTAGCATTTTCAGTCAGAACTAGGTGTTAACATTAGCAACCTAAATATGGAAATAAAATAAATGGAAGACTTATATTTGTTAGCTATTCAAATGGTTATAGCCTGTTATATTATATATATTACGTTAGTCACAATACCTCATATTGTACTTGAACAAATCAGTAGACAACCAGACATCAGAAAATAACATTTTAATGCGGAATTTGTTGTGACGCAAACATAAATGTCCTGTAACAATAATATTGCAGTATTATTGTTGCTCCTTAAGGGATATTTCTCCATGTCGCTTACAGGAACAAATACATCATCAGACAGTAAAACTCCCATGAAAAATTAATTGGTTTCCGTCCACCTTTTTCCAAAGCAAAGCGCTTCCACACTCAAAAAGTTCTGTGAGGATGTCTGTCAGTCACAGGAGCCATCTTTCCATCCATCCTTCCATCTCTCGTCCACTCGGGAGCAATCAAACTCAGGCTTTCCCAGACGCATGTTGACGCCGTTATGGAGTCGACAGAACCACTGAGACAAAGCGTGACGGCTGCTGGTGTCCGGCTGATTGGTTTTTAATCTGCGGGGTAGGAGGGAAATCACGTCAACAAAGCATTTCCTCGAGTAGAGATCTCTAATGGATCATCAGGAAAACACACCGAAAAAGTAAGAGATAGTGTCGAGTCATTACCGCAGCACACATGGCATCTGTAAAGCTGGCGGGACCAGATAAGAACTAAAAGTTCCAGATTTACCCTTGAATGAGTGTGACCCTAAAACAAACTGGTTCTTTTAGATTTGGGACACTACGGACAGATTCCGGCAAAGTAAAGGTGTGGTTTATTTGTTCATAGAACACACTCAAAACGATGAACAACTCCAGATCTGTCTCCTTTCATTCTCCTTTCAAGAACTGTGCTGCAGAGGCGTTCAAGCGCACAGCGTATTTCTGAGCGTTAGACTAATCTGTGCTGCCTTTAAAAAAAAAAAAAAAAAAATCAGGACTATTACAAGATAACCCATAAGTGGAAAAATCTGAAGGCGGGAAACCCGATTAAATTTAATAAAGTGATAGCAAAAATACGGCTGTAGCATCTGTTCCACTTTTGGAAAAAAAACTAGCACTTTCTGCAGTTGAGCAACAAATGTCCCGTGCCACCATGTATGGAGATATAGTCATTAGACTAAAACACCCCCATTGTATTGAACTCCCCATGTAAAGGATGGATGAGGTCATTGAACATTGATTGCATAACGTGGGGGTGGATTTTCTCCCAGAACATAAATAATATTCTCATTATATTGTGCCCTAATGAGGACAAATGCTATCAAATATGGATGGATTGCATAAGCGCTCTGCAGTCTGACCTGTCCCTGAGGTCTCCTGCACATTCGTCGCAGGGGAAGAATTTGGAGAAGAGGTTAATGAACTGGCCCATCTCTTGCTGCTGGCTGGGAGATGGTTTATCCGGGTAATATGCGGCCATGGTGTGCAGAAAGGACCAGGTGTTGCGGCCCAGTTCCTCCCTGTCAAGTGGGCACTGAGGATCTTGGAACTCCTGCTCAGCTTTGGGATCCTAGAACATTTATAAGTGACACTTAATATGAGTTGGTATGTTCCTTCCAACTTGCATTGATCGACCTGTCACCTCCACAGCAGCTGTCGTCTGTCGCTTCTGTGTCTTCATCCAAGATTTAAAGTCCGTACAAGCGCGACATGGCTTCTTTTTCACTTGCTGATCCCCGCTGGAATTGTCCTCGGAAGTTCTAAACGGGAAGCCATCAAAGCCGGGTGAGTCGCTCGGTGATGAGGACGCAGCCATGTTTGGCTAATGGTCAACACATTTAGCCAATGACTTTCTAATCAGCTAACTCAAAAGATCAATTCACTAACTTATATTGCAAAATTACGCATTATCTAAATATTATAAATAAAATAATACTAAATATATTTTTGTCAGTGGAGAGGCGAGCGAACATGCTGTGTCTCGATACTTCCAGTGTGATGTAAGTGCTCGTCGGATGTCTATGACGTAGGCGAGAGCGAGCTGTCGTCTTCCGGGTATGACGACTAACTAGGCGGGGTCAATATTTAAATAAGAAAACACTACCATCTAGTGGTGTAAATTGTTACAGCAATGGGAAGACTTTAATTCAAGAAATGATACTGCAGCTACAAATTTGAAACTAGTTATGTTCTCTTCCTCGTATTTGTGGACAAATCAAATTGGATAATTTAACATGTTAGACAGCTCATGGAGCTCCATAAATGTCCATAAATGTAACTTTCATTTATTGGTTGCATTTTGGTTATTGTGTTGATGTGATGCAGAATGCAGAAAATGACACCCGTCTCATTGCATTGCACTTTGCTACATTTTTACTACTTAACAATTATTAAGTAGAAATAAATCTATAAAAATACGTTTAATAGAATGCACCTGGAAACAGTAGTGACTGATGAGAAGAACAAACCCAAACTGCTATTAAATTCTATAGGAAGATGATAGTTTATTTTATTATTACAATTTAATTCGTAAACGTTGACGCCATTGCTGATTTTTGTGCTGTTGTTCCCCATCCGGACCGTAGGGTGGCGGTAATGCCTCAACCCTCTGCTTTGCTAATCTCCCAATAACAGTAAACATAGAAGAAGTAGCGCCCCCAGTGGCGAGCTTTGGCTCGAGTAAAGCATGCCGTGGATGAGTGGATCTTACGTTTAAGTGTAAATGTCTACAATTTCAGTCTTTTAATCCGCAGACGCTTCACTATCTGAATGTTGGTCCTCATTTAAAAATATGTGGGTTTAATTCGGCTTCTTTTTATGGTTTGCCAGCTGTTCGAATCCACTTGCTTAGCTTTTGTAGCGGGTTTAGCTAACAAAGCTAAAGTGACACGTTTGTGTGTCGGTTTACTTGCTCGGATAGTCGAACTGCAGTCCATCTGAAGTCACATTATGGGGATTTTGGAGAAAATCTCTGAAATTGAGAAAGAAATTTCTCGGACGCAGAAAAACAAAGGTAAGAGAGTGGCGAATTTTACTGCTAGCAACCAAGGAATAACTTTTTATGTTTTATGGCAGTGTCATGTTACAATAAGAACTGCTGTACTTGCTACCATAAAGTATTTTCGTTTCATATTTGTTTGTTTTTGTGGTTGTCATGTGTATTTACATAAGAAGATGACAGTTGACAGTGCTGCCTTCTTTCCACAGCCACTGAGTACCATCTGGGCTTATTGAAAGCCAAGTTAGCCAAATACAGAGCTCAGCTTTTGGAACCTTCCAAGTCAGCGGGGGCCAAAGGAGAAGGTTTCGATGTTATGAAATCTGGAGATGCGCGCGTTGCTCTTATCGGTTTCCCCTCTGTGGGTAAGGTATGTCAACATCCTGCAATAACCCGGGATCCTTTATTATTGTTTTTTTATTTTTTTTTAAAACTTGGAGTCACTCTCATGTAACGTGTGTCCGCCCTGCAGTCCACCTTCCTCAGCTTGATGACCTCAACAGCCAGCGAAGCCGCCTCCTACGAGTTCACCACCCTCACCTGCATACCAGGAGTCATTGAGGTACTCTCACCCTATCATCATCTACCAACGGTTCCACTCAAGCTCATTTTTTCCCACTCTTAGTACAAAGGGGCCAACATCCAGTTGCTGGATTTGCCAGGAATCATCGAAGGTGCCGCTCAAGGTAGTTTTTGCTTATTTACTTGTATGCATATGCTAGTAGCGCTACGATAACACAACATGTGATGCACCCATAACATCTTATGAGAACGTCGCTGACCTCTGACGTCTGTACAGGGAAGGGTAGAGGTCGTCAGGTCATTGCCGTCGCCAGGACAGCAGACGTGGTCATCATGATGCTGGATGCCACCAAAGGTGATGTCCAAAGGTGGGTGATGTAGTCTTCTTTGTGTGTGTGTGTGTGTGTGTGTGGAGTACGGTCATTATATATATTTGTTGTGTTTTTTTTTTCCTCCAGAGAACTTTTAGAAAAAGAGCTGGAGTCAGTGGGCATCAGGCTGAACAGACTCAAACCCAATATATATTTCAAGGTAGGTTCTTGTGTTACACCACCAGCAGCTTTGTTATGATTTTTTATTTTATTTTTACCTTTATTTACCCCAGGCAAGCAATTTAAGAACAAATTCTTATTTACAAATGCAGCCTGAGCAAAAGCACTTTTTTTTTACGGGAGAGGGGAGTGCTGAAAATAAGAACGTAACGTAATATAAAAGTACAAATATCAATACAGTAAATATGTACAATACATACCATTACCATACCATGATGACCATTTTAATAAAGTCATTTTGACACCGTAACTCAGTCGGAAAGGAGCGTGAGTGAAGTGAGAATCTGGATAAACGTGCATACCCATTGGTTCTGTTGCCTGCCATACAAATGTAAAACAAGTGTGTATCCGGGAAAAAAAAAAATGTTTTATACCCATTATTCCATTTGGTTTGACAAATGTTAGTTATAAGTACCGTATTTTCTGGACTATAGGTCGCACAAGGCTAAAAATGCATAATTAGGTCGGAAAAAAAACATACATAAGTCGCTTTTTTTGTAACTACTTGACCAAAACAGACATTACGTCCTCTTGGAAGGCAAGTTCTAACAATAATAAAAGAATAGAGAACATGCTAATAGGTGTAAGATATGCTAACACAGGGGTGGGCAAACTACGGCCCGGGGGCCACATCCGGCCCGCCAAGTGTTTGAATCCGGCCCGCCCAATCTTTCCAAAGTATTTCATTTAAACTCAACATACAACCTGGCATCATGGCCTGAGCCAACCTTTTGATGGTTGTATCAATTTCGTTGTTTGACATGGTCTGTTGTTTACAAAGTGCTCCTGAAAAAAGGGACACAAGCACATAATAATAATAAAAATTACAATAATAATTATTATATTATTATTATAACAATTATGATTATTATATTTATTATATTAATGCTAATTATTATATTAATTATATATAATAATATTGTTATATTTGCATATTTTACATAATAATAATATAATAATTATTATTTTAATTTTATTTTAATGATTATAATATTGGTCTAGGGGTTAGCGCGCAGACCTCACAGCTAGGAGGCTAGGGTTCAATTCCACCCTCGGGCATCTCTGTGTGGAGTTTGCATGTTCTCCCCGTGCATGCGTGGGTTTTCTCCGGGTACTCCGGTTTCCTCCCACATTCCAAAAACATGCTAGGTTAATTAGCGACTCCAAATTGTCCATAGGTATGAATGTGAGTGTGAATGGTTGTTTGTCTATATGTGCCCTGTGATTGGCTGGCGACCGGTCTAGGGTGTACCCCGCCTTACGCCCGAAGACAGCGGGATAGGCTCCAGCACCCCCCGCGACCCTCGTGAGGAAAAGCGGTAGAAAATGAATGAATGAATGAATGATTATAATATTTTATTATTTTTAAAATATTTAAATATAAATATAAAATAATAAATAATAATAGCAGATTGCATGACAATTTTACAGATACAATAATACCAGGTGGACTGTTACGTGTAAAATATATAGTCTGCCCCCCCCCCCCAATAAATTTTGTTATATCAATGCGAGTCAAAACGTTTGCCCACCCCTGTGCTAACACAATGGTTATTCAGCTACACAAAAAATAAACATGAACAGAAAAGGTGTCCAGTGTTTATGTAACATAAATATTTTTTTCATTCATAAGTCGCTCTGGAGTATAAGTCGCAGGAACAGCCAACCTATGAAAAAAAGTGCGATTTATAGTCCGGAAAATACGGTATATACTAACATATGTATTTCTGCTAACATACACAAAAATGTCACACTGACTTATGATGCTGACCGCCTGATTCAAATAGCCTTGGGTGGTCCGAGCATGCGAGTCTGCCCATCGCTGTCTCTGTTTCTTTTTTTTTTTTTTTTTTCCTCAAGTTCGGCCTGATTGGCAAATTCGGCAAATTGTTCAACACCAGGAGGACTCAGCTTTTCATGAAATACATTTTATTTGAATTCATATTTATCCTCTTTATGTCTTTCTATAGCAAAAGAAAGGCGGTGGCCTCTCGTACAACTCCACAGTTCCTCTCACACACTGCTCCGAGAAGCTGGTTCAGCTCATCCTTCATGAATACAGTATCCTTTCACTGCTATCGAATGATAGAAACGGGAACGCAAGCAGCGGTTTTATGATGCCTTTGACACAAAACCCCAGAAATCTTTAACGCAGAAGTCCTCTTCAGGGAGGACAGCACGCCCGACGAGTTCATCGACGTCATCGTCGGCAACAGAGTATACATGCCTTGTCTATACGTAAGTTTCTTTTAAAGGCGTTGATTTGAAGTTGCGGCACGGTGGACGAGTGTTTAGCGCGCAGACCTCACAGCTAGGCGACCAGGGTTCAATTCCGCCCTCGGCTATCTCTGTGTGGAGTTTGCATGTACTCCAGTTTCCTCCCACATTCCAAAAAAAAAAACATGCTAGCTTAATTAGCGACTCCAAATTGTCCATAGGTATGAATGTGAGTGTGAATGGTTGTCTGTCTATATGTGTCCTGTGATTGGCTCGCCACCAGTCCAGGGTGTACCCCGCCTCTCGCCCCGAAGACAGCTGGGATAGGCTCCAGCACCCCCCGCGACCCTCGTGAGGAAAAGCGGTAGAAAATGAATGAATGATTTGAAGTTCATTGGCAGGAGGCTTTCCCATGCGGCCCCCTTCAAGACGCACCTGACATGCTCGAGAATAAGAAGATGTAGCATGGGGATCAGTGTTGGCAACCTAGTGACATTGTCGCTACATTTAGCAGGTCATCCGACCCCTGCAAGCAAAGATGCATAGATGTGTGTGTGTTCGATTTAAGAACCAGTTTGTCTTCTATTTGGTGGATTAATTAATAATAATACATCGATATTTTGTGGTTGAATATGGCCTATTATTAGTTTAAAAAATTACGTAAATTAAGTGCATTTTACTGATTCCCCCCCCCTAAATTTAGCATTTTCAAGTATAAAACACATAAATGAAATAAAATACAAATATAGGGCATTCAGAAGACTCATACAAAGACAATGTGATTGCATGTAGTATTCTACACTGGTCACTAGTATGTGTCAGTAATATCACATTGAGTACACGATAGCCACTTCTATATTATGTCTTATTAATGTCTTACCTGTCTTAATGTCTCTTATTATGTCTACAATATTTGGGTAATACGAATGGAACGGCGACTATAGGGTTGTTATTTCATGTCAAGAGGGCTCTTCTATGCTATATATAACTAGTATGTAAATGTTCCATTTAGGGGGCACGGCGGTCGAGTGGTTAGCGCTAGGAGACCAGGGTTCAATTCCACCCTCGGCCATCTCTGTGTGGAGTTTGCATGTTCTCCCCGTGCATGCGTGGGTTTCCTCCCACATTCCAAAAACATGCTAGGCTAATTAGCGACTGCAAATGTGTGTAATTTTAACTGTTTTATTTATTTTAACAACTCTGTATGGTGACCTTGAGTGTCCTGAAAGGCACCTATAAAAAATTCATTATCAATAATAATAATTATATTTTTAATAATATATATTAATAATATTATAATAGTAATATTATGATAATAATAATTATAATTGTATTTATAATTCTAATATAATAATAATAATTATTATTATTACATTATTAATAATAAATATTAATAATAAAGAGCAAATTTTCTCCGGGTATTCCCGGTTTCCTCCCACATTCCAAAAACATGCTAGGTTAATTAGCGACTCCAAATTGTCCATAGGTATGAATGTGAGTGTGAATGGTTGTTTGTCTATATGTGCCCTGTGATTGGCCGGCCCGCCTCTCGCCCGAAGACAGCTGGGATAGGCTCCAGCACCCCCCCCCCCCCCCCCCTCGACCCTCGTGAGGAAAAAGCGGTAGAAAATGAATGAATGAATGTTCCATTTATAAATAAGACATCTTGCTTCGTGGAAATCCCCTCATCCTGACGTAACTGTGGTGCGTTCAAGGACCGCCGAAGTGTGAAACCTTAAAAAGGAGAAAAGGCGTTGCTTGTATAGAGACATTTGAAAGCATGCTTCGCTCTACTCAACGAGCGGCGGGTGGTGTGGCTCCCTCCCCCACCTCAAAGATGGTCTTGGTTTTGGCGACGCTGTGATATTCCTCCTGTGTGTGTTTTTTAGGTGTACAATAAGGTGGACCAAATCTCCATCGAGGAGGTGGACCGCCTGGCTCGCAGACCTCACAGTGTCGTCATCAGGTCGGCCATAGCGACCGTGTGTAGGGGTTTCGTTTTTTAACGCTCAAATTAGTGATCAGACTAAGTGCTCTTTTATTCCGTAGTTGCGGCATGAAGCTCAACTTGGATTATCTTCTAGAGACGCTTTGGGAATACCTGGCTTTGATTTGTATTTTTACCAAAAAAAGAGGAGGTATGTGCGCATCTTCATACTCCCGATGCATCCTTTTCGACTAAGCCGTACCCCCCCGCCCCCTTTCTCCATCAGAGCGTCCAGACTTCAGCGATGCCATCATCATGAGAAGAGGAGCCAGCGTGGAACACGTGGTCAGTAAATGCTACTGTAGATATCCTCCTGTCGAGTTAAGCCCAAAAATGAGTCTTACCTTTTCCGACTGGCTTTGAACTGACGCAAGAATGTAGCAAAAGGCAAACAAATATTAGCCGTTTTCATTCAAGTAAGTAAGTAAGTTTTATTTATATAGCACCTTTCTCAGACAGAAGTCACAAAGTGCTTCACAAAAGGCAAAACACAGAGTTAAAATACACATAAAAAATACAATAAAACAATGTACAATAAAAAATAGACATAAATATATGATGGTCATAGTACCCTAAATCTACTGAGCTGGGTATGCCTGCAAAAACAAGTGAGTTTTAAGGTTACTCTTAAATGCATCGACAGAGTCAAGCGAACGTAGGGAGGGTGGAAGGTCATTCCAGAGCCTCGGCGCAACAACCTGAAAAGATAGGTCTCCTCGGGTCCTAAAACGACTACGAGGGACCATGAGTAAATTTTGATCTAACGATCTCAGCCTCCGAGAAGGGGGTATAGGGACGCAACAAGTCTCGTATGTAGACAGGGGCCTGGCCTTGTAAGGCTCTAAAAGTGAGCACCAGGATTTTAAAATTCACACGGAATGAGACAGGGAGCCAATGGAGAGCTTTCAGAATCGGCCTGATGTGAGCCCTTGTGTTGCATCGAGTCAATAACCGCGCAGCAGAATTTTGAACCTGTTGCAGACGAGACAACTCTTTTTTTGTTTAGACAAGAAAACAAACTATTGCAGTAGTCTAAACGAGAAGACACAAAGGCATGGATTATCATCTCGAGCTCACCTTTAGATACCATTGTTCGAAGTTTCCAGATTTTTCTTAGCTGAAAGAAACAATTCCGAGTGAGCTGCTTTGAGTGGTGCTGTAATGACATTTCCTTGTCAAAAATTACTCCAAGATTTCTGAGGCTTGACTTACAAGACAGGCTGTGAACACTCAAATACTGTTTGATCCCTGGAATAGCTTCATCAGGGGCAATCACCAGCACCTCAGTTTTATCAGAATTAAGTTGAAGGGAATTAGCGCCGAGCCATTGTTTTATTTGCACTAAACAATTCATTAAAGAGTTCAATTTTTGTATCTCCGAAGCCTTAAAAGAACAGTACAGCTGAATGTCGTCAGCAAACAGATGGTAGGAGACATCATCAAAATCCTGGATAATCTTTCCTAGAGGGAGAACATATAACAAAAACAAAATCGGACCCAAAACAGAGCCCTGAGGTACTCCAAACAACAGATCAGCAGAGTCAGATCGGATCCGGTTAACTGAGACACTAAATCTCCTGTCTGATAAATAAGAAGAGAACCATGCTAGGACAGAGCCTGACATGATTCAAAGTGATTGAGGTACTATGCTAGCCTGCTATCTTCATACTTCCAAGCTGTCCAAGCAGGGACCAATCACAGCGGTAGTGGGCGTGCTCGGAGGACACAACAAAACAGAAATACAACCGGAATAGGTGCCGATTCTGGAAGCTCTAGAAAGCTTTCTGTGCGGGTTATTGTGTGTAGCTGCTCTACAGGAGTCCAACAAGTCAATACAAAGGGACGAAAATGTGCATAACGGGTCTCCTTTAAGACAACTTCTACCAGTCTTGTGTCCTTTCTAGCTAAAATGTTTTATCAAATACGACGAATACTAGCCAATCATACGACGGCTAACTGGCGTGTTGACAGGACATACAATGTCGTGACCGTTTGGTTGTCTGCCCGCAGTGTCATCGGATCCACCGGACCTTAGCGAGCCAGTTCAAGTACGCTCTGGTTTGGGTAAGTCTTCACGCAGCAGTACAGTGTGTTGGACCGAAGCCAGGGTTTGTCTACCAGATGAATTCCGGTAATATATATCCTCAAATTATATTCCATCTTGGAATAAAAAGTATGCAATATGACATAGTATTATATCACAGTTATATGATATAAAGTATACTCTTTTGTTAAAAATTACAATTATTATTTTTTTGTTTCTCACAATATTACAACTCTAAATAAACTAATATAAATGAATAAATATAATATAAAAATATAATGAAAAAATATTTGTAAATATTTCAACTCTGCTACTAATATTATATAATTTTTTCCTCAAGTCTATTTTCGTAAAACTTCAACTTTTGTCTTTATTCTCGTAATATTGCTGCCTTTTTTTTTTTTTTTTAGAAATTTTCTTTTTTTTACCTTAATAGTTCAACTTTAAATCTTATATATATATTTTTTTCCACAATCTAATCTAACCTTTTGTTTTGTTTCTTATAATATTCTGAGTTTTAACCAAATTTCAATTCATATTTCATATTACAATATTTATGTAAAATTAAAACTTTTCACATTACATTCCAACATTTTTTTTAATATAACATCTATGCCATTCTATGTATAAATATATACAGTACATGGATATACGTCGCAGGACCAGTCTTAGGTTTGTCTGCGAGTTTAAATCCTGCCAAACGATCCCCTTTGCAGCCACAGTCCCGACTGTGTTCCATTTGCAGGGCACCAGCACTAAGTACAGTCCACAGAGGGTGGGCCTGACCCACATCATGGAGCACGAGGACGTCATCCAGATCGTCAAGAAGTAAAACCAGCTTCAGTCGTTTTGGAGGCGCGACGGGAGGTGTTTCCAAATTGGCTGGGGGGGGAAAAAAAAAAAAAAAAAAAAAGAAAGTGACCGTAAACTCCTACTACGATACAGCCATAAATCTCCTTATATGATTTTTAATACGATTACGCAATAGATCCCTTTGAATTGGTTCAACAAAATAAATTGATGGGTGGAGACGCCAAGAAACGATCAATAAAGGCCAGCTAACTTTAACATAAAAACAAAATGTGCTTGTTTTATTTTCACGCATATAAAAACAGAGCTGCACGGTGTACAAGTGGTTAGCACACAGACTTCATAGCTAGGAAACCCGAGTTCAATTCCACCCTCGGCCATCTCTGTGTGGAGTTTGCGTGTTCTCCCCGTGCATGCGTGGGTTTTCTCCGAGTACTCCAAACACATGCTAGGTTAATTAACGACTCCATATTGTCCATAGGTATGAATGTGAGTGTGAATGGTTGTTTGTCTATATGTGCCCTGTGATTGGCTGGCCACCAGTCCAGGGTGTACCCCGCCTCTCGCCCTAAGAAGACAGCTGGGATAGGCTCCAGCACCCCCGCGACCCTCGTGAGGATAAGCGGTAGAAAATGAATGAATGAGTTCTCCTATCTTGTGTGGAAGTGGTAACTTTTTGGCTTCTTATTTTGTCTTTCCCTACCCTCGGCCATCTCTGTGTGGAGTTTAGATGTTCTCCCCGTGCATGCGTGGGTTTTCTCCGGGTACTCCGGTTTCCTCCCACATTCCAAAAAACATGCTAGGTTAATTAGCGACTCCAAATTGTCCATAGGTATGAATGTGAGTGTGAATGGTTGTTTGTCTATATGTGCCCTGTGATTGGCTGGCCACCAGTCCAGGGTGTACCCCGCCTCTCGCCCTAAGAAGACAGCTGGGATAGGCTCCAGCACCCCCCCTTGCGACCCTCATGAGGATAAGCGGTAGAAAATGAATGAATGAATAACAACCCAACATTGAAGGAAGTAGCCTAGCTTTTTGTGCTAAAGTGCTAACACCAGAAAAACTAAATACTACAAGTGTGCAGACCACCGGGATGTATTTAAGATGTGTAGCAAAGCCTGTGAACGTTTGGACGGAGATGTACTGTTACGCTAGCGGCAGAACTTTAACGCGGGTATACTTTCTACCAGCGTACCTTTTCACCCCCCCCTCACACCACTTTCGGCCCCCCCTGTCCCAACCACCCAGCTGCTTGTCTCCATTTTTCTTTAGACTCCCCAGGCAATACAAACACACACACATTCACAAACACAATGGCGGCATTAAATATTGAGGAGCATCTCTTGGTCGAGGAGGGAAGTGGGGGAGTGTGTGTGGGGGGGGGGGGTATAATGGATAGACTTTGCCAAAGAGAGAGAGAGAGAGGCTCACTCTTGTTCTTAAAAGAGTCAAGTCCTGATTAAACAAGTCTGCTTGAAGATGTCTTCCGGGCGGTAGCGGCGCGGCGGCGAGGCGTGGTGGAGGGCGAGAGACGGTTGAACGGCGAGAAGAGGAGCGGAAGAGGAGAAACACAGGTGGGCGTGTGTGTGTGTGTGTGTGTGTGTGTGTGTGAAGCCGGCATGACACCTGATGCTGTTAGATGACTGTGTGTATACAAGCTAAAGCTCTTTAGCATGTGTGTGTGTATGTATGTGTGTATATATATATATATATATATATATATATATATATATATTAAGCATATGTGTCCCAATGACAAATTGCAGAACCATTCTATTATTTCAAATGTTGCCGTACTTTAATTATGCAGTTTTTCGCAGTGTCATTGCATTTATTAAGCAAAGGTGAGTACTTTTTTACAGATCTTTCTGTGTATTACTTTCTGTCATATTTAATATTATATCAAAACATACTGCAAACGTACTGTAGATATTCTCATGTGTCGAGTTAAGCCCAAAATGAGTCTTACGTTATCCAGATTGTGTATTTTTGTTTTTTTTTTGTATTTTTTTTGTCGACTTGTCGGCTTGAAATGACACGAGAACATGACCAAACTGATGAATTATAAATATTAGCCATTTTCTTTGTTTTTTTTTTTTAAATGTACATATGGAAAATAATGAAAAACCCCAACCATATTTTGCACCGTGCACACTCCCACCATAAGCTAATATGTTGTAATTAACTATAATTTTAAAACCGTGTATATTCCTGGTATGGAGAGTCTGGAGGATTTTTGGACATTGAACTGAAAAAAATATATATTGCTTATATTTATTGTCAGATTTTTGTTACTATTTCATTTCCAACCAAAAAAAAATATCAACTGAATTACAATATATTTTTATTTTTTTGGAACCACAAAATAATTTTTTTTTGTTTAAATAACATTTTATTGTGTGGAAAAAAAAGAACAGACATTCAGAATTTATATTATGTATGCCGTTTCGCCACAAGAGGGCAGTGTTGTATTGAATTTAACCATCAGTTTGCTGTACTCTCTACAGTACAAAGTTATACAATTACAAGCAAAAACGTAAAAAAAAAATGTGCGTATATCATTAATGATATGTTCCGGTTGCCCCCCTCCCCATTACGTTTACTGTGACGCCTAATCATCTTCCAAGAAGCAAACCTTTCACCGATAATGTGGTGTGTTTGAGGAACAAAATATAAGCCACTAATGACAGAAGTGCTTTGTTGTGTTGTTCGTCCCGGATGGCGACACAAAGAGATAAAAGTACAAGCGAGGAAACTCGTACAATGTCCGAAAATCCCTGCTTGTGTCGCCTCCCAAAAGAACAAACCGGAAAGTTGTGTTTGAACAGACATGGCGGGACCCTCTAAACAAACACATTAATAGCCTGCCTTGTTCCCCTGTTTGCTCGCCCTTCACGTGCACGCTACCGAGGCTTACTGAGGCCGGCAGGTGCATTTGGAAATTATATTACATCTCGGAATAAAAAAGTACGCAATATGACATAGTATTATATCACAGTTTTATTATATAAAATCTAATATTTGGAAATGTTGTAAAAATAAGTTTTTTATTTTTTTTACAACTCTAAATAAATTTTTTTTGTTAAATATTTCAACTCTGCTACTAAAATTACATAATTTTTTCCTCACAATATCACAAGTCTATTCTCGTAAAATTGCAATTTTTGACTTTATTCTCGTAATATTGCTGCCAGAAATTTTCCAAATTTCATAACCATAATAGTTCAACTTTAAATCTTATATTGTTTTTTTTTTAACAAGCTAATCTAACCTTTTGTTTTGTTTCTCATAATATTATAAGTGTAAACAATACAATTTTCATTGTATTTTTCCTTATAATATTACACTATTAAAAAAATATTACTATATAATACTATTTTAAAAACTATAAAAAATTTAAAAATATTTTTGCTCCTAATATTTTAACACTATTTTTGTAAAATTACTGCAGATTTTTCCACTTTTTTTTTTTGGCGGGGGATTCTCCACGGGGCGCATTTAAGGAAAATAAAACAAGGAAGTAAAACAAATGGCAAAGCAAACGCAGGGCGGGCCCAAGTCTCCATGGGGCCCCAAAGCAAAGATGTTTTTCTGGGTGGCGGCCATGTTTTTGGCCTTGCCAGTCCACTAGAGGGATACACCAAATTCCACAGTGATTCGATGTAACACCTTGAGGTTACGTTGGGTGTTTTGTTGCTTATTGAGATGCTAGGTTTGACTTACGGGTTACGCTAGAAAACGAATAGGAGGAGCTCCTTTCATCCTATTGGTGGTGTGTGTGTGGAGCACTGATAAGCACACACACACACACACACACACACACACACTTTAAAACCTTCCATCAGGGGTTTCACCAGGCTGTGACGTTGGTGACCAGTGTGGGACAATGATAGCTTAATGTGTGTGTGTGTGTGTGTGTGTGTGTCCCACCAATTTTCACACACAATGGTTTGGTCCAATTGTTTACTCTGCTATACACACACACACATTAAAGAAAATATGTTTACTAAGAAAAGTAAAAGTGATACATTGACTATACCATACTAGCAGTACTGTCCTATGTATGTATTTTGCAAATATTTGTTCACACAATCACAGTGTGTGTGTGTGTGTGTGTGTGTGTGTCCATGAACAGGGGCTATAAAGCGTTAGCAGATGCACCAGGGAAGATCTTGGAGGTCCAGACAGACAATGAGCAGGGATTGTGGTAAAACCTAGCCCAAGAAGGTAAGTCCGGATTATTGCATGTTTATTTTTTGGGGGGGAATTCATGATTTGTCTTTTTCCTCTAAATTGAGAGAAAATAGGAAATGGGTTAGAAAGGTAAAAGTGTAGCTTCAGATGTTTGGGGGTCAGGTGTTACAGAATTGGAAACAAAAACAATTCGTACTTATTAACACATTTCAATAAGTGCATTTTTTTTAAATTGAGTGCGACTGTAAAATAACCCGCCATGGGGGCCAAGGAAATTTATGAATTTTATTGGCATTTTTTTGGTTGAAAACCAATATTGTCCAGCTCTCAATATCCGATATGAGCTGATATCGATATGTATAACATGACCATCTCTTGTGGTGGAATGAACACATGGTAGGTGATAATTATCAGTACCTTTAATTTTTGGACATCCCTAATTAATTTCAGTTGTTTTCAGCACGAAAAACCAATAATTATTCTCTAATTATTATTTATTATATAATAAATAAGAATTATTTATTATATATAAAATATATATATTATATATATAAATATAATACAATTTCTTTCCCAAAATATACATAAAAATATTATCAAAAAATCTATTTTTCAGTACCTCCAATTTGTGGACATTTCTAATTAACTTCAGTTATTTTCAGCAGAAAAACAATAATTATTCTCTATAAAAATAATTATTTATTATATATAAAAAATATATATATTATATATATAAATATAATACAATATTTTATCTATTTATTCCCAAAATATACATAAAAATATTATCAAAAAATCTATTTTTCAGTACCTCCAATTTGTGGACATTGCTAATTAACTTCAGTTGTTTTCAGCAAAAAAACAATAATTATTCTCTATAAAAAGAATAATTTAATATATATTATATATATAAATAGATAAAATAATATATATATTTTTTCAAAATATACATAAAAATATGAGCAAAAAAATATATTTTCAGTACCTCTAAGTTTTGGACATTCCTAATGAATTTCAGTTGTTTTCAGCCGAATAACAATAATTATTCTCTATAAAAAGAATTATTTATGATATATATATATAGATATTAAATAAATTATATTTATTATTATATATTATTTTTCTATTTTTTCCAACATATTCATAAAAATATGAACAACATTTTTTATTTTTCAGTACCTCTAATTTTTGGACATACCTAATTAATTTCAGTTGTTTTCAGCAGAAAAAAAAATAATTATTCTCTATAAAAAGAATTATTGATCATATATAATATATATTATATATATAAATATAATATATTATATTTATGATATATATATAATTATTATTTATCTTTTTTTTCCCAAAATATACATAAAAATATGAGCAAAAAAATATATTTTTCCATGGAGAAACAATGCAAAATAATTATAAATGAACAAATGTAACTCCAATTCAATAGTACTTCCCTGCTTCTTTATCAATTTGCTGGCACTCGATGCTTCCATGTAAAAACATGGGCCCCCCCCCCCCCCCCCCCCCCCCGCTGTACACAATCAGTCACTTTTAACAGCAGCAGGTGTCCGACATTGTCCTGCAGCGCGGTATAAGCTAGCAGCGAAGGTTTCGACTTGAATGGAGCTTAAAGGCTCACAAGAAACCCGAGCCCGCCCCCCCCCCCCCCCCCCCCCCCCACACACACACACCCCACACCCCCCCTCATGCTTCGATGCTTTCACCTTCTTTGTCTGAGAAGATGCTCGCCCTCGTCCTCTGTCACTCCATCTTTCACTCGTCTCACAACCTGACGATTTTTAGGTTCTAACTCAACTGTCAGACGTGGTCGTCTCTCAGCCTGAAGGTTGCTGGCTCCATTCTCCATCCTTTTGTGACCATGTCTATTATAACACTATTTTGGGGGGGGGTTAACTCCACACATGTTCATTTAATCGGCAACTGACCTTATTTGTCGCAGTTCCAAGCTCTTTCCTGTCGCTTACCTGTTATCTAGCCTCCATCTGCTCTGTGCTATCTGGCTGTTAACCCCTGACACTTGCCCGCATGTATTATATGTCGGTCGCGGAGCGTGCCAAGGGGCGGTAGGTGACGCTTTGTGATATATTTAGAGCGCCCTGCGATGAATGTTTTATCCGCGCCGTGTAGCCAGAACACAGCGGCCGGTCATCAAACATTCATATCTGCCACTGAGATGACCTCCTTGAATATCAGCTCATCATCAATGAATTAACATCGGGCAATTTTCAACATATTAACCTTGGCCAGGGAGGGCTGCTTCTCGGAAACTTTGTGGACCGGGATGATATAAAGTAGTGGAAAAAGTTGCCAGATCTTCAAAAAAAAGTATCAAAGTCAAAGAACGAGGAGAAATATGATCTCAGGGAAGAAGTACATTTGAAACACTTATATACTAGGACTACGTTATGCTAGCCATAGCATTTCAGTATGTGGAATCAAACTATGGAATGGATTGAGTAAGGAAATCAAACAATGCACAACGATGAGCCAATCACCTCGTACTTCGGTATGTGACAAAAAATATAAATACAAATAATTAATAAAAAGTAATTGATTTTTTATAAATACATAATTAATAAAATAAATATAAAAATATAAAAATAATATAATAAAATAAATGTAAAAATAATTAATAAAAGTTTATAAAATTAAGTATTAAATTAATACAAATTACAATTAAATATACTTAAGTATTAAATTAATAAAAATTACAATTAATAAAAATTACAATTAAATAAAATTAAAATAAATTAAAATTATATTAGGAAAACAGGAAGTGAACAAATGTAACAGTTACTGATTTGTTGAATTTGAATTACAATTAAATAAAAGTAAGTATTAAATTAATAAAAATTACAATTAAATAAAATTAAAATAAAACATTAAAAAGAAATTTATTAATTAAATAAAATAAAAATTATATTAGGAAAGCAGGAAGTGAACAAAAAATTAATAAAAAATAAAAATTAATAAAATTAAGTAAAACAAAATATTAATTAAAATTGAAATAAATTAAAATTATATTAGGAAAGCAGGAAGTGAACAAATGTAACAGTTACTGATTGTAAAAGTACCAGATGGAGGGGTAGGATTTAATAAGCTTTGCTTCTTCCTACTCCTTTTGGACATGTGGAACTGTGAACTGATTATGGGATGGCACTCAATTGTAATCTGATGCATGTTCAAATGAAATTAAACCATTACCATTACTGTCAATGGAATAGGGACAAGAAATCAACAAAAACGTCAAGTCCCTCTCCTACCCTGTTAAAATGGCTTCATGGCCGCAACGGTTAGCCATGAATCAGCCCGAAACCCCCACGCTAAGACGCCAGTGTGCAACATTGATGAGGGTGAACCTTCCCCGTAAAGAAGAGACACAGTAAACAAAGTGTTTTCTACTCAATGTCCGCCAAGGGGACTACAGGTGTTTGTGTTTTGACTCCTTGTGTGGCTTTGCCTCTCAGACACAGTTTAGCAACAGCTCAGCCGTCCTGCATTATTCACACGCAGGCGAGTCCACGGATAAGGTTACCCCGAGACAGTACAGCTGCTGCGTTCGGGTGCCCTTTGCAACACGCTCTCTGTCGGAACGAGCGTATGATGACCCGTCAAGTTAACAACAACAACAGCGGAAGGATGAAGTCGCGAGTAACCAGACTGAGATGCAAAAGGTTGCAGGAGGTCACAAAAGGTCTCACGGTGGATGTGGGCGCATGCAAATCCACATGACCGCTCACACCTGAGGGCACACACCAGCACTTGGCATCTCCTCGCCGAAGGGGCGTCCCGACAAAGATCGCGTGGCAGCCAAGATGAGGATGCACTGCAGGACTCCCAGGACACCGTGACAATGGGAGCCGCACAAAGGACTACACCGACTCTGTTACTGGCTCTTTTATTCTCCGTGTGACCCTGGGAACTTACTTACAGGAACTACAAAAACCGACAAGGACTAAGAAGTCACTGTTTTTTTTTTTTTCTGGATGCAAATTTTTCAAAAAATTTCGTGGAACCAAATGCAAGAAATCCATAAAGCAGCCAAGAAGTAAGACCGTTTCAAATGTAACTTTTATTATTTTAAGGCTTTTGCTAAGTCTTGTCATCATACTTGAGTGAGCAGTCCATTTCTGGAGGTTGCATTCACGGACCGTGGTTTGTTTTTTAGTCTCATTGTTCCGTATGGAAAAACCGCCATAACCACCGTATTGAAGAACACTAGAAACAACTCCAGGATGTCTTCACGCGCATCAACTTGATTGACGGTGTCACCGCTATAGATCCCATCATGCCACCCAAAAAGGCTGCCCCGAAACCGGTTGCCAAGAAAGGCAACACCGAGGACGCCAAGAAGGGAGCAAAGGACGCTAAAAAGGCAAGAAAAGATGACAAGAAAGGAGCCAAGAAAGCGGAGGAGCCAGCCAAGGAGAAAAAGAAACACGGCGGTAAGAAAGGAAAAGGAAAGAAACCCGTCAGTGAGTCAGAAGAAGAGTCTGAAGAAGAAGAAGAGAAGCTCACAAGTGAGGAAGAAGACAGCGACGGAGGTGAAGAAGTCGTGGAGAAGTCAGCAGCAGACACAAATAAATCAGCGGAAACGTCAAAGGTGTCTCGTTCTCCAAGTGGTTCTTCGTTGGACGACAAGGACGAGGAGGAGGAGGACAAAGGGAAGCCACCGTTGAAAAAAGGTTTGGGTGCGATCAACCTGAAAAAGATGACAGACGTCCAACTGAAGGGAGCCTCCAAAATCATGGCGGGGCTCGCCGTCGACGGACAAAAGCAAGATCCAACGCCGGGAAAGGAGCAGAAGACCGTTAATGTCAAGAGTCATCTCCGTGGAGCTTCCAAAGTTCTCAGCGGCCTCAAGGGGAAGTCCTCTCCGTTCAGTATTCCCACCAAACAAAAGCAACCGGAGAAGACCAAACCAAAGAGAAGCCTGAGGAGCACATCCACCTTGATGATCCCGCTCTCCAAGAAAAAGGACTCGACCCCCGTCGCTTCTGGTAAACCTCCTCTAAGCAACGAACTTGGGTCTAAATCCACCCCAGAGGACCAAAAGCCAGGTCTATCGGGTTTTGAACCGGACATTCCAAGCAAACCGACTACACCTCCTCCCAAAAAGACTATCGACTTATCCAGTTTACGGAAAACAAACATGGCGACGGAAGCCAAGGGATTGGGAGCCAAGTTCAAAGGCATGTTCGGGAAAAAGAAAACGCCATCGGCGTTCAAGACCAGAGGTTGGATGTTAGCCAGGATTGCTGCCGCAACCAACTGGTTGACACGCGGGGGCCCGGGTCCAAGGGGTCGCGGTCCACACGGGGCGTGGGCACGGCGTCATGGACAAAAACGACTCTCATTCGGGAACAGAGGAACTTTGGCTGGACCGACACATTATGACAATCAAACCCCAGATTATTTTAACGATGACGAGTATGGATCTGATGATGAAGACCATAACGGACAGCAAGAAGACTATGAATATTTTGATGATGAAGATGATAATAATGAATGGGAAAATGAATACGGATACTATGATGAATATGGAAACTTTTATCCTGATGATGACTTTTATTATAGTAGCGATGCGGACTATGACCCGTACAACTATGACGATTATGAATATTATGACGGTATTGAACATGTGGAGTATTACTATGGCGATGATGGAAAGCTGTATGCCATCGTGCAGGAGCCGTTCAATCACCACGGTGATGATGTCACGGACTTCTACGATCCGTATGATTCCGAGATGTACACAAATGACTTGGATCTTAGTCCGGGTTCGAACTATATGACGGCGAATCCTTACGGTAGTTACGATGTGTATCAAGATCAAATCCACGGATACACAGAAGTTGGCGTTCGTACTCCGTACCAGGAACCGTACTACGATGTTGGCGTGTTGGCGCCAACGGAAACCGAAACCGTTTACAGACAGGAACAGTTCGTTGATGCTAGTTCATATCCCGAGCAGTTCAGGGTCCCCAGGCCGCAGGTTAGATTATTCGGAAAAGAAAGGATGGAGGTAGAAACTCTGCCACCACCTCCTCCTCCATCTCCATCTCCAATGTTTTCATCTCCGTCTCCAGGGTTCGAGATGAGAAACCAGGGTGATCAGTTTTTTCCTGCAGAACCGTCTTTTCAAACTGCAATAAACCAGCAAGTCCCTGTTCGACTCGAGTACATGCGGATAGCGCCACCTCCTCAGTTGTCAGCATCTGCGTTACAGTTTGCTAACAAAGTGAATAACGCCCCAAATAATAACCATAATCCATCCCTGGTAAATATGGCTCAAATGCCACCAACAGTCCAACAAACGCAGAATATTTCACTGGCGCATCCGCCATTTTATCCGCCGCTGGACTTATCAAAGCCGACGTATGGACCTCCAGCTTCTTCATCCTCACAGAGACCAGGAATTAATTCACCAGATCACATGGAGCTACAAACACACATCCAGCCTAACCACTTCCCCCCTCATTTCCACAGGAAAGGCTTCACTTACCAAACCCCAATTGCAAGTCCAGGACTAACTTCTCCACAGGGACTACCGAGGTCTTCTCCTTCTCCACAATTCCATAGAAAAAGAGTCCCAGTTGCAGCCCAAGCGCCCTCAAGAACCGTGACAGGCGGAATCAGGCTGGAAAGAGCTCAGGTTCAATCCCCGCTTCCAAGCCCAGCGGCATCACCGAGAGGATCTCTGAGGATTCGACAAGGCCGACATCCTGATCCGACATTTTCTCCCACTCCGAGAGCAGTCAATGTTCCGTCAACCAGACGTTTATTCCAAAGTGGGAAACAAAGGTCCGACGTCAGGCATTCATCTTCTCCAACTCCGTTGTCTTCACCAAGAGAAAGCCCTCCTCTATCCGAGAGAGTGCCGTCCCCACATCAGACTGTTGACCCCGCCTCCATCTGTCATAATCCCTCCCCTTCCCAATCACGCAACACCAGTCGCCCCTTCCCGACTCGCTCCTCTACTCGCAAGTCGAGAGGTGGTCTCGCAAGTCAAAGTCATGTCCCCATGGGGGCCGTGAAACCCTCCCCAGCTGACCATTACCCAAGAAGACGAAGTAGGCGCGGACCCCCTGTAACTCAACATGTGGCCCCATTCAGGTCCTCCATTCACAGTAGTCCGGGTTCTTCCTCAGGACAAATGAAGGGTGTCGACGGAGTGCCTTTGTTATCCAGGAAAGGCTCTCGGTCCCGGGATTCCAAACCACAAGCAAGTTTCCAAAGACCGATAGGTCGAGGACAGCCATTGGTTCGTATGCCCAGAAACCAGGGCTCCATTTCACTTAGACAGTCATTCAGAGCACCGCCCCCTCGACCGCAGAATCAGGGTGGCTCTTTTTCTCCCCGTCCGTCGGGGAATATCGAACTGCGATATCCGCGACCATTTCAGCAGTCATCGACCGTGCCCTTATATTCAGCCTATCCGAAAAAACAGGGATTGTATCCGCAGTCCAACCAGCCTCATCGGACTACGAGTCCCCAGAATGTAGGAGCGACATCTTTTCAAAGTTCAGTACCGTACCCAATTCCTGCACCCTCACAGACTATGCATCAATTGGACTACGCAATTAGTAATCTGCAAGTCGTAGGCGCCCCATTTCTACCCACCCAACCCCCTTCTCACCTCGATGCCACCCAACATACCCACCCCATGACACAAACACAGCAAGAGTTCTACCTTCAAAATCCATTGGTTAACAATGTCAAGAAAACTCCACCCCCCATATCTCCTGGGGCAAAAGCGGGTGTTGTCCAGGACGGTGGGCAGGTCAGTCAAAATTCCGTCCATCCATGTCAATCAAAGTCTGGGACGCAGGACATGCAAAGTACTTCCTACTCGTCGCCCCCGCAACCCAATGCTAATCTAAATACATCCTTTTTCTCACCCCCTCATCCGGCCGCCCCTAATGCCACATCTATCCCGTACCCATCACATTTATCCGGTATCCGGTATCCCCATCAGCGACACCTCTCTCCCGTTGTTCACGCCTCTCCGCCGCATCAGACTGCCGGGGTTCAGACCTCACAAATGCAAGGATCCACGCTTCAACTCCATGGTGACCCCTTGACGATGACCCAAAACCCAGTTGAGACCCAGTTTACCACCGTTGGAGGTCCAAAGCAGTCACCCCCTCTGCTCTCCAATGCGATCCAGAACCCGAGCTTACACCACGCCTCCTACCAACTACCCGACGGCACTATTGTCAACAGAAGCGAACCCGCGGCGTCTTCTTCCGGACAATCCCTTTCCTCCCCGATGTTGTCGTCCGCCTTACTTAATCCCCACTCTAAGTTATCGAACAACCGACTGACCAGTTCAGAGCCAACGTCTGCTACCGGAGCTCCATCGCCGATGCTTTCTTCTGCGCTACTGAATCCCAAAATGAGCAAAGCTGCATACAAACTGCCCAATGGCACTTCAATTACAAGAAATCAACCACCGTCTGATATTGTCCAACCATCCTCTCCCGTGCTCTCAACTGCTCTTCTCAATGATAACGTCCGAAAGGCCTCCTATCGACAACTTCAAGGTTCAATTCTAGTTAATAAGAAGGAAGGGACGCAGAATCCGGAAAATCCTGCCCAGATGCTACCTGAAGGATCATCGCTTCCACTGACGCAACCTCAAGCTTTAACATCAGGGTCCTCGGGGCCCATCCTCTCTGGTGCCTTGCTGAACACCAATATCCGCGGTGCCTCTTATAGACTCCCAAACTTATCACCGTCGAGGCAAACTGGTCCCACAGTGGCTCCATCGGTAGACCTCTCCAGTGCTCTTCAAAACCAGAACGTCAGCCGCTCGACCTACCGTTTACCATCCAGCGTTTTGGTGACACGCCAGCAGTCCCCACTTCAAAAAGTCGACCTCTCGAGTGCTTTGTCGAAAAAGCCAAACATCCGGGAGGCAAATTTGCGTCTACCCAATGGCAACATCATGCCTCGACTCGGTGCCCCTCGCGGCCCGGAGCCCCGCTCATTAGACCTCTCTCGTGCCCTACAGAACCCAGTCCTCCAGGGCGCGACTTACCGACTACCCTCCACATGTGCTGTGGTATCACCCCAGGTCCAGGATTCTGACCCGGAACAACACTGGGCTCGTGACCCTGGAGTTGAAACCTTAGACCCGCAGCGTGATATGGATGTGTGGGGTGCAGAGAAGGTCTTACCTCATGGGACGGTACAAAACCTCAATAAGTGGTCTATGTATAAAGACGAGAAGATACTGGACCACCATGACTTGATGGAGCAGAAAAAGAGGGGACATAATCCGGGAGTTTGTAATCTCAGCAGGGAGGGGGAACCTCAGGGTGCCTGGTTTGACAAGGTGAATGCTCCTGAATTATTTATATCTATACTCATATATTCATTCATTTTCTACCACTTATCCTCACTAGGTGGCCAGCCAATCACAGGGCACATATAGACAAACAACCATTCACACTCACATTCATACCTATGGACAATTTGGAGTCGCTAATTAACCTAGCATGTTTTTGGAATGTGGGAGGAAACCGGAGTACCCGGAGAAAACCCACGCATGCACGGGGAGAACATACAAACTCCACACAGAGATGACCGAGGGTGGGGAAAGACAAAATAAGAAGCCAAAAAGTTACCACTTCCACACAAAATAGGAGAACTCATTAATTCATTCATTTTCTACCGCTTATCCTCACGAGGGTCGCGGGGGGTTGCTGGAGCCTATCCCAGCTGTCTTCTTCGGGCGAGAGGCGAGGTACACCCTGGACTGGTGGCCAGCCAATCACAGGGCACATATAGACAAACAACCATTCACACTCACATTCATACCTATGGACAATTTGGGGTTGCTAATTAACCTAGCATGTTTTTGGAATGTGGGAGGAAACCGGAGTACCCGGAGAAAACCCACGCATGCACGGGGAGAACATGCAAACTCCACACAGAGATGACCGAGGGTGGGGAAAGACAAAATAAGAAGCCAAAAAGTTACCACTTCCACACAAAATAGGAGAACTCATTAATTCATTCATTTTCTACCGCTTATCCTCACGAGGGTCGCGGGGGGTTGCTGGAGCCTATCCCAGCTGTCTTCTTCGGGCGAGAGGCGAGGTACACCCTGGACTGGTGGCCAGCCAATCACAGGGCACATATAGACAAACAACCATTCACACTCACATTCATACCTATGGACAATTTGGGGTAGTTAATTAACCTAGCATTTTTTTTGTGGGAATGTGGGAGGAAACCGGAGTACCCGGAGAAAACCCACGCATGCAAACTCCACACAGATATAGCCGAGGGTGGGATTGAACTCCGGTCTCCTAGCTCCTAGAGGTCTGCGCGCTAACCACTCGACCACCGTGCAGCCTATATCTATACTCATATATTCTAAATATTTAATTTGTATACTTTATATTCATCCATACGTTCAAGGTCTCTATGATGTATCTATCGATATGATTTATCGCTCAGCGTATATGTGCTGTATATTTCAGATGTACTCGATCAGATGCCTGCCCACAGTGGCTCACCGAGAGCAACGTGAAGAAGATGGAGTGGAGGACATGACACAACTGGAGTAATAATGGCACAATACCAATATTTATCAACTACCGTATAGATAAGAAATACTACACTTAGCTTGAGCACAAAAATGTTATTTTACAATATACTGTATGTCATTTTGTTGTTGCTTTCTTCAGGGAAATGCATGAAGATGCTGTCCTTCGCAATCTGAGGAAAAGGTTCGAACGGGAGTTTATTTACGTAAGTATGCGTTCATAAGTCGTGAGATTTCAAAACATAAACTCCAATTATGTTTATTTGTGCCTCTCAGACATACATAGGTAGCATTGTGGTTTCCGTCAACCCTTATAAGATGTACAACATCTATGGGACAGACATGGTGCTGCAGTACAAGGGACACTCTCTGGGCGAGAACCCCCCGTAAGTCGTGATCTTTGTTCCGGACTATTTTCTAAATCGTATTTAGAAATATTTAAATGCTATTTAATGTTTTTTCTTTTCTT
Organism: Doryrhamphus excisus; assembly: GCF_030265055.1. Classification (NCBI taxonomy): domain Eukaryota; kingdom Metazoa; phylum Chordata; class Actinopteri; order Syngnathiformes; family Syngnathidae; genus Doryrhamphus; species Doryrhamphus excisus. The sequence continues at coordinate 2,439,659 of NC_080480.1, read as the reverse complement.
CAGACATTTATTTGCTATAGCAAACGCTGCTTATTCCAAGATGATTGATGCCAAACATAACCAGGTGATAATAATCAGGTAAGAGGCTCACTCCTATTCAGAATTCTTGACGACTGACTGATTTATAGAAGAGTAAATATTAATTTTTGGCCAGAATTAAGCATTTTTCAAGCATAAAAAGGGATAAATGAGCTAAATAAAAGTATTCAAACATGTTTTGATATGTAGTTTTCTTCACTGGTCACTTGGGGTCAGCAGGAGAGGCTTAATGTCCAGGGGTCGGCAACCTGCGGCTCCAGAGCCGCATGTGGCACTTCAGCCTCTTTGTTGTGGCTCCCTTGCTTGAATATTTTTAAACACCCGAGTGAGGAAAATGTATGTTTTTTGTAACAAGTTTTTTAAAAATCCAACTTTGTGTGAGAACCACGAATGCATCATGCTTATGTAATGTTTACTTTTTTTCAGTGGGGAGAGCGGTTCTGGGAAAACAGAGGCCACCAAACTAGTCCTTCGCTACCTTGTAGCTTTACATCACACAAGTAATCTTGCCCAACAGGTGTGTAACCCACTGTCACACACACACACACACACACACACACACACACACACACGTCCTTATATTAATAATGACAAATGTCCATGTGTGTTTTTTCCTTCCTGTCTGGGTGCAGATTGAGGTAGTGAGGTTCCTTTGCTGTGTACTTTATCATCATTATCATTATTATCATCATACTCATCTTTCAGTAGCGTTGTTGTGTTTTTGCTGTGTTGTAGCATCATGCATTAGCACAAAAAATAATATTAATATGCATTTTTCAATGTATTCATTGATGTTGACGTGTTTGAATGGCCACCAGATACTTGAGGCCGCTCCTCTGCTGGAGTCTTTTGGAAATGCCAAAACTGTACGCAACGATAACTCCAGTCGCTTCGGGAAACACATGGAAGTCTTTCTGGAGGAGTGAGTACGAGTATGAAACGTAATAAAAAAAAAAAATAAAACAAATTTGCTTCAAGCTCAGCTTTACTTGGTTAAAACTGCGCTTTCCCGTTTCTTAGCGGTGTGATCAACGGTGCCATAACGTCTCAGTATCTTCTGGAAAAGTCTCGCATCGTCTTCCAGGTGATGCATTCAAACGCATATTTGATATGACTTCATTTCATACCCTGTTTATGGAATTTATTGTCCCGTCAGGCCAAAGATGAGAGGAACTATCACATATTCTACGAGATGCTGGCAGGTCTTCCGTCACAGCAGAAGCAGACCTTCTACCTTCAGGAGGCTGAGACCTACTATTACCTCAACCAGGTGGGCAGCACTCTGGAGCGACATCTGGAGATCTTTCTCAGGCTTAACCCAGGTTCTTAACCCACTTAGGGAGGGGATTGTGGGATCGCAGGAAAAGATGATGCAGAAGACTTCCAGCGTCTGCTCGCCGCCATGGAGATTCTTCATTTCAGTGCAGACGACCAGTCGGCCATCTTTAGAGTTCTGTCTTCCATACTGCATCTGGGCAACGTCTACTTTCAGAAATATCAGGTACTACTTCCACGGAGGTTGCCTATACATGTATATGTGGAAATACGGGGTAATAACTACAAAAGCAATCTTCACTCGCTAAATGTACTGCAAAAAAAGGCCAGTAAGGATAATTCATAATGCCGCCAATTCAAGAAACAATACAAGCAGTTGATGTTTGCTAAATACAAGGATGAAGAGTCTTGAACCAGTCATGATGTGCTATATATATCACTATATTGATACTTACTATGGTACACATTATGTCATTGGATGCTCATATCACCTTGTACTTTGGTACGTGACAAAAAAAAAAAAAATTAAAATACATAAATAAATAAATAAAAATTCATCAAATTAAGTACAAAAAAATAAAATTAAAATAAATTAAAATTATATTAGGAAAACAGGAAGTGAACAAATGTAACAGTTACTGATTTGTTGAATTTGAATTACAATTAAATAAAATTAAGTATTAAATTAATCCAAATTACTATTAAATAAAATTAAAATAAAACAGTAAAAAGAAATGTATTAATTAAATAAAATTAAAATACATTTAAATTATATTAGGAAATCAGGAAGTGAACAAAAAATAAATTAAAAAATAAAAATGTATAAAATTAAGTTTAAAGAAATTAATTAAAATTAAAATAAATTAAAATTGTATTAGGAAAACAGGAAGTGAACAAATGTAACAGTTACTGATTTGTTGAATTTGAATTACAATTAAATAAAATTAAGTATTAAATTAATCCAAATTACTATTAAATAAAATTAAAATAAAACAGTAAAAAGAAATTTATTAATTAAATAAAATTAAAATACATTTAAATTATATTAGGAAATCAGGAAGTGAACAAAAAATAAATTAAAAAATAAAAATGTATAAAATTAAGTTTAAAGAAATTAATTAAAATTAAAATAAATTAAAATTGTATTAGGAAAGCAGGAAGTGAGCAAATCTAACAGGTTCTGATTGTAAAAGTACCAGATGGAGGGGTAGGGTTTAATATGCTTTGCTTCTTCCTACTCCTTTTGGACATGTGGAACTGGGAACTGATTATGGGATGGCACTCAATAATCTAATACGTATTCAAATGAAATGAAACCATTACCATTACCATGTAGTGAAATGACTACTTGGATCCACGGGGATCTGTACCTAATGATTTGACTCTTCTTCCTGCACTGCAGGCCGACGGCCAGGAGGTGGCGACAGTGGTGAGCGCCCAGGAGATCAGGGTGGTAGCTGAGCTGTTGCAGATCTCTCCGGAAGGCCTTCAGAAAGCCATCACCTACAAAGTCACGGTCAGTGTTGATGTGTGTGTGTGTGCGTGTCACCATTTTGCCAAATAATGTTCTCATGCAATGTTCGCTCTCATTGCGCCACTGATAAACGATGGAGAGCCTTTGTGTTCTCCTCCTTGGCTCTGCGTGCTCCTCTAGCTTCTCATGTAAAGTATCTGACCTCTGACCACTTAGTCTTACGTTATTCATTCACTCATTCACTGTGGTAATTCACTCTGGTAACTAAATCACTGTGGAATCACAGAGCCGTTGCATGTTAACTACTCATTATGTAACTGTAGTGACACTCTATTACTACACACACACACACACACACACACACACATAAAAGGAAGTGCTTGTACAGTGTGGGTTGTTTACTGTAATGCGCCACACTTCTTGGATCTGGTTAATGGCTGGAATGGAACAAACCTGTGATTTATTTTTGGTTTGTTTATGTTTGTTGCTCTTGGAGAATTATACAAAAATAAATTAACACATTGATATCCACTCAGCTTTAATGTAAAGGCTGAAACCGAGATCCCTAAAACGATTGGTGATTCCCATTAAATACATTAGCTGCCTCTTTTTTTTTTTTTAGCTTTTTTTTTTATATCTTTTGAATGCACAGAAGATAGAAAGACGTGTGTTCATGTCCCAGATAAGGATTGTGGCTAATTGTTTATTAATATTTTTTTTAATTATTAAATTAATTTTTATTATATATTTTTTGTGGCAAAATTAGAACAGAAATATTTACAGTTTGCTTAAATATGCATTTAATTTACTAATAAAGAATCATTGGTTTAACGTAGCGGCACGGCGGGTGAGTGGTCAGACCTCACAGCTAGGAGACCAGGGTTCAATTCCACCCTCGGCCATCTCTGTGTGGAGTTTGCATGTTCTCCCCGTGCATGCGTGGGTTTTCTCCGGGTACTCCGGTTTCCTCCCACATTCCAAAAACATGCTAGGTTAATTAGCGACTCCAAATTGTCCAAATTGTCCATAGGTATGAATGTGAGTGTGAATGGTTGTTTGTCTATATGTGCCCTGTGATTGGCTGGCCACCAGTCCAGGGTGTACCCCGCCTCTCGCCTGAAAAAGACAGCTGGGATAGGCTCCAGCACACACAACCCTCGTGAGGAAAAGCGGAAAAAAATGAATGAATGATATCCACTCATCTTTAATGTAAAGGCTGAAACCAAGATCCCTCAAACGATTGGTGATTCCCATTACGTACATTCTTAGTTGCCTCTTTTTTTTTTTTAGCTCTTTTTATATCTTTTGAATGCACAGAAGAGAGAAAGACATGTGTTCATGTCTCAGATAAGAATTATGGCTTATTAATTTATATATTTTTATTTTTATTAAATTAATTTTTATTATTTTATTATAATTTTTGTGGCAAATTTAGAACAGAAATATTTACAGTTTGCTTAAATATGCATTTAATTTACTAATAAAGAATCATTGGTTCAACGTAAGGCTGCACGGTGGTGGAGTGGTTAGCACACAGCTAGAAGACCCTCGTGATGATAAGCGGTAGAACATGAATGAATGAATGGTTTAAAGTACTGTACCTACTCTGTACATACTGTATGTACATGGTGTGGACGCGACTTTCCAGCCATGACACCCTTCTGTCTTCTTCACAGGAGACGATGAGGGACAAGATTTACACCCCACTGACTGTGGAAAGCGCTGTAGATGCCAGGTTATATACACCATTTTGTGTTTTTGCGTTCCAATTAACTCACGTCATTCAGTCACCAACTAAAATGAATATCAGTGACCCCTATCTTCTGTCTGATTGGTTGAATCCGTTTCTACCATCCCGACTGCAGAGATGCTGTTGCCAAGATCTTGTACTCGCTGCTCTTTCACTGGTTAACGGAGAGGATCAACACTCAGGTGTATCCTCACCAACACGCCCTCTCCATCTCCATCCTGGACATTTACGGATTTGAGGTAGCACTTTGTCGTAGTACTTTGTAGTACTGCAACTTTTCCTCACCGCGTGTGTGTTTGTGTGTCACGACAGGATCTAACATACAACAGCTTTGAGCAACTCTGCATCAACTACGCCAACGAGTACCTGCAGTTCTTCTTTAATAAGATCATTTTCAGGGAGGAACAGGTGAGCCGTTTGCATCGGTTTATTAAGTATTAGTATACTACTATGATTACTTCTATGATCCCAATACAGGAGGAGTACAGCAGGGAGCAAATACCCTGGCAGGATATTCTCTTTAATGACAACCAACCCTGCATCGACCTCATCGCCGCAAAGCCTCATGGGATACTGAGAATTCTGGATGACCAGTGCTGCTTCCCACAGGTTAGCGAAACACTGCTAGCATATTTGCTAACCATTTCCTATTCCTATGTTCCATGTTTATAACTTAGAATACAATATTCTATATCCTGTAAAATGGCTGGTACTGGAGGGATTCATTCATTCATTCATTTTCTACCGCTTTTCTTCACGAGAGTGCTGGAGCCTATCCCAGCTGTCTTTGGGCGAGAGGCGGGGTACACCCTGGACTGGTGTCCAGCCAATCACAGGGCACATATAGTAGACAAACAACCATTCACACTCACATTCATACCTATGGACAATTTGGAGTCGCTAATTAATCTAGCATGTTTTTTGGAATGTTGGAGGAAACCGGAGTACCCGGAGAAAACCCACGTATGCACGGGGAGAACATGCAAACTCCACACAGAGATGACCGAGGGTGGGGAAAGACAAAATAAGAAGCCAAAAAGTTACCACTTCCACACAAAATAGGAGGAGAACTAATTCATTCATTCATTCATTTTCTACCGCTTATCCTCACGAGGGTCACGGGGGGTGCTGGAGCCTATCCCAGCTGTCTTCTTCGGGCGAGAGGCGGGGGTACACCCTGGACTGGTGGCCAGCCAATCACAGGGCACATATAGACAAACAACCATTCACACTCACATTTTGGAGTCGCCAATTAACCTAGCATGTTTTTGGAATGTGGGAGGAAACCGGAGTCCCCGGAGAAAAACCACGCATGCACGGGGAGAACATGCAAACTCCACACAGAGATGGAATTGAATCCCGGTCTCCTAGCTGTGAGGTCTGCGCGCTAACCACTCGATCACCGTGCAGCCCTACTGGAGTGATGTCTTTTTAAAAATGTATAGGATTAAATGAGTGTACACGTGTACATTTCCAATGATAATCACCTTACCTGCGAACAGGCGACGGATCACACTTTTCTCCAAAAGTGTCACTATCACCACGGCAACAACCCACTGTACGTGAAGCCAAAGATGCCCCTCCCCGAGTTCAGCATCAAGCATTTTGCTGGACGTGTCAGCTATCAGGTATATTAGGCACTATTAGGTTCCACCCACAATGATGTGTACCAGGGGGGCCTTCTCTCTAACAACGCAGGTGTACAAGTTCCTGGATAAAAACTACGACCAGGTCCGTCAAGATGTCCTGGACTTGTTCATACAGAGCAGGAACAAGGTGAGGAGCATGTTTTTGATGAACATTTACCCGCGCTGGAACTCGCTCTTATTTCTCGCATGTGTCCAGATGGTGTCGAATCTTTTCCTGGACCACGCAGGGGTCATGGGTCAGCAGAAAGGAGGTCACACGCGCAACAGCAGCACCGTCACCAGGAAGTATCAAGCATCCACCGTGAGCAGCAAGTTCCAGCAGTCGCTGCTCGAGCTGGTGGACAAGATGGAGAGGTGCACAAATCAAGAATGGCGGCAATCATATTTCATGCTGATTTGTGTCACTTTTCTTCCTCCATATCAGGTGCAACCCCTTTTTTGTGCGCTGCATTAAGCCAAATAACACAAAGGTAGTTCAAACATGGCCTGCTAATGCCACATCGTATGCTGCCATTCATCACAAGTTGTGTTCACAGCATCCAGGTGCGTTTGAGGACGACTTGGTCAAAGGTCAGCTGCGACACTCGGGTATCATGGAGACCATCAGGATCCGTAAAGAAGGATACCCTGTCAGGATGCCATTCTCTGTCTTCCTGTTTAGGTAAAAGACGCTTTTATTTGGTTATTTTTGTTCAAAAGATACTCAACCAAACCTAATTAATAATGATCGCTATTTGCAACTACTGTATGTCCAACTTTCACTGTATTTTAAAAACAGAAAATTTATTTAATTTAAAATTAATGACCAGACACGATTATGAGCTCCAAATGTACTGAAAATGTAAATAAAACTAAAAGATGCCACACGTCTGAAAATATATTTGCCCGTCACTAGTCTCTAGTGGCAAAACAGTGGAATGACACTTTTACTGTGTTGACTAGCAATGACGGGTTGCGTTAAAAACACCACGTAATTTAATGTTCTGAGTGTATTGTTTGGGATTTTGGAGCTTAAATAAGTGCATCAAATTATACTTTCGCATTAAAATTTACGAAGTGGGTGGGGAAGAAGATCCATCTTTTGTTTTTCTTGGTCTTCTTGCATATTTAGACGATATGGTAGGAGTTCCGAGTGTCCATGAATGCACCTCGGACGAGTGTGTTGAGAATGAGGAAGTGGTGGTCGGAGATAAATATACGGTGATAAAAAAGCGTCAAATTGTGGCTCCGTTCACCATCAAAACAAACATGCGTGGGTTATCATGATGCGCATGCGCTAATTGTTTTTGAAAGCCCTATTAAGTATACTATACTGTTTTTTTTTAAGTATACTGGGAAACACTTCCTGGTTCCCAGCGTGCTCTGCGGCACCGTCGATGTAATTAGCTCTTCAGTTTGTAGTTTTAAGTCGCATAGTTGTTCGTTGTTGTTCTGCTCAACCAGTGAGAATGTCTTGTCTGTTTTCATTTGTCTGTTGCGTTATGTTGGCTATGTTTATGGCTGTGTTGTGTGTCGAAAGCTAGCTTGCGTGGGTCATCATGATGCGCATGCGCTAATTGTTTTTGAAAGCCCTATTAAGTATACTATACTGTAGCACTTCCCGGTTCCCAGCGTGCTTTGCGGCACCTGTTTTGTTTGTCTGTTGCGTAATGCTGGCTATGTTTATGGCTGTGTTGTGTGTCGAATGCGAGCTTTGTTCTTCCGCTTTTTAAATAAAGTTTCAAGGTCCTTGAGCGCCACAATACTTTTTGCACACGTTTCAGTTAAGGACTCAGCATTTTAACATGCTATTAGTGGTATAATAGTATAGTATATAAATATATTTGTGTCAAATTCACACAAAAAAATTCTGAGTTTTAAATACCAAATACAGCCCATACTTAAACATAAGCTTGGCATACTTACTGCGTGTAGTATAGTGTACAGTGCATTTTTTGTTTAGTGGCGTCCGCACGCCATTTCCAAATGAATGAATGCATCCTATTACGTCTGTGTGTCATCAGATACAAATCCCTGGTGGGAATTCAGCATCTTCCAGCAGCAAATGGAGCCAATTGCGTGACGCTACTGGGTAAACTGTGTCCTCTCACACCAGGAGACTACCATGTGGGGGTCACAAAGGTCAGTTGTGAGACTCTTTTATGACATTCTACTTCCTTTTGAGGCCCGCTAACTATATACTACGTTATTGCAGTTGTTTGTGAAGGAGGCCATCTACCAGTTGCTGGAGTGCAAGCGCGAGCGCAGCCGCCAGCTTGCGGCGCTCACCCTGCAGCGTTCCGCTCGCATGTACTTTGTCAGGAAACGCTACGTGGAGTTACGCGACGTGATCATCAGGCTGCAGGCGCATTGCAGAGGCTTTCTCACAAGGTGGGCTGCTGCAAACACAGCTATTGATTCATTCAATGTTTTTTTTTTTTTGCTAAGTAGGCAACATGCTGCATTACACAGACAGTCCCGTTATAATGTGTTTACGAGTTAAATCTCTTTGAAGTGGAAGCACTGATTCTTGTTTTCCATCCTTCAGACGGCACTATGTGAAAATGAGAAGCAGCCTGGTTCGTTTCCGATCCCTCGTCCACTTATACGTCAGCCGTAAACGATACGTCAAGGTATCCGACATATATATATGTATCGCAACGGTTGTGCTTTTCAACTCTCTACACGCCGATGATTGTTGTCATCTACTGCGCAGATGAGGGTGGCGGCCCAGAGAAAAGCCGAGGAGGAAATGAAGAAGAGAGAGATGGTACGTTCACATGCCTCCACACGCTATTGCACCTTCTGAGAAGACAATTAAGCCGAGTGTCACCGTTCTATTAGGATCTGATGAAGAGGGAGGTGGTGAATGTTACACACTTGGTGATCCCGGCGGAGCTCGGTACTCTCCTTCAAGCAGCAGCAGGTCTGTATGCTGTATGCTGTGTGTCTGTACTTAGGACTTTATTATACTTACATACGACCGGTATCTTATCGTCTCTCAGTCAGGAGAGAGTTGCACTACGACTGCTTGGCTTTGCTCCAGGCTCCTCATATCCAGGAGTCCTCCTCCAGTCAACTCACTCTGCCTCTGGACATCAACAATTACCCTTTCTACCGCTACGTGCTGAGCTACTTCAGAGTACGTTCATTCTATTTCACTTGCGTAGAACATTCATTCATTCATTCATTTTCTACCGCTTTTCCTCACGAGGGTCGCGTGCTGGAGGGTGCTGGAGCCTATCCCAGCTGTCTTCGGGCGTAAGGCGGGGTACACCCTGGACTGGTCGCCAGTCAATCACAGGGCACATATAGACAAACAACCATTCACACTCACATTCATACCTATGGACAATTTGGAGTCGCTAATTAACCTAGCATGTTTTTGGAATGTGGGAGGAAACCGGAGTACCCGGAGAAAACCCACTCATGCACGGGGAGAACATGCAAACTCCACACAGAGATGCCCGAGGGTGGGATTGAACCCTGGTCTCCTAGCTGTGAGGTCTGCGCGCTAACCCCTAGACCACCGTGCCACCCTTACGTAGAACAGTGGTTCTCAAAACAAAAATTGTACATAACAAATGATCTGAGCCTGATCAAATGAGCCAACGCAACACGCTCAGACAGGAGGTCATCGGAACTTGCAGTGTGACTGGAACCCGCAAGGCATGCTGGGCAACCTAGCGGTAGCTACTCTTTTCCGTATGCTACTCAGTCGCTCGGACGGCCAAACCAGTTGACAACCACGCGGAATGCAGAGTAACGTAGAATATTATACATATTTTTGCTGCAGTTTTGTAGTTTTATTTTATTAGGGGCGGCACGGCGGGCGAGTGGTTAGCGCGCACACCTCACAGCTGGGAGACCAGGGTTCAATTCTACATGCAAACTCCACACAGAGATGACCGAGGGTGGGGAAAGACAAAATAAGAAGCCAAAAGGGTACCACTTCCACACAAAATAGGAGGAGAACTCATTCATTAATTCATTCATTTTCTACCGCTTATCCTCACGAGGGTCGCGGCTGGTGCTGGAGCCTATCCCAGCTGTCTTCTTCGGGCAAGAGGCGGGGTACACCCTGGACTGGTGGCCAGCCAATCACAGGGCACATATAGACAAACAACCATTCACACTCACATTCATACCTATGGACAATTTGGAGTCGCCAATTAACCTAGCATGTTTTTGGAATGGGGGAGAACTCCACACAGAGATGGCCGAGGGTGGAATTGAACCCTGGTCTCGTAGCTGTGAGGTCTACCCGCTAACCACTTCACCGCCATCCCATGGTGAGGGATCACTTCTTGTCACAGAATGTGAGATATACAGTGTTATGTTCCATGCAGCACACCGATTCACACATGTGCATGTGCCTTGCTCGTGGGCACCTCTTACAGTGTGTGAACAGCCAACTAGCTTCTAGTTGTGAGTTTATATATATATATATATATATTTAACATTTTATGCCTTCCTGAAAGATTTTGTAATTCCATTTCTTGTGGTAGGAACCCAAGTTTGGGATGTTAACGGCACCCTTGGAGACGCCTCTCACCTGCGTGGATGAGAACCTGAAGGGAGAAGCTCTGCAGCTTTTCAACATGGTAGGTAAACATTAATAATAATAACGGATCCAAACACGAGCATCACTTGACTCCTGTCACCTTTTTATACAGATATTACGCTTCATGGGCGACCCGCACCTGAATGGCGCACAGGAGAACATGTTTGGCAATTACATCATCCAGAGAGGTCTGTCATGTCCCGGGTTACGGGATGAGATCCTGGCTCAGGTTGTCAACCAGGTGTGGAGGAACGTCAACGCTGACAATGCGGAGAGAGGCTGGCTGCTGATGCTTGCATGCGTGTGCAGCTTTGCTCCGTCACCACAGATGGACAGATATCTGCTCAAGTAGGAACGCACAAAAATAATATTTTCGGTACAATTTACATATTTTAGTGTAACTTTCCTTTTTTTTTTAGGTTTGTTTCTGACCACTCCCCTGTTGGTTGCCAAGCGTTGCTGCAACACCGACTCATCCAAGCCAACGAGAAGATGCAGCTAAGCCCAGGCCCGGCCTCAGAGGCAGCACGAACCTATCCGCTGTCTTTGCTGGAGTGGACGGCTAACAGGAAAAAAGCTAACATGGTGTTACATCTGCATTGTTTTGATGGTAAAGCTAATACTTTATAACTGAGGCAATAACTGACGTACTCCCTCAGGTATTGCCTTTTCCAAAAAATAATTCATAAATGATCGCTAGTTTATTACAAGCTATTGGAGAAATTAAGTCGTTTCAAGCATAAAAATGGCTAAATGAACTAAAATACAAATGCAAGGCAGAAGAAACATTCTACTTGTGAATATAGTATCCTACATTGACCACTAGGTGTCGCCAGAACGAGCAATGTGATTGCCAGAACATTATTCTGTTATTCATTATTCATTCATTCGTTCATTTTTTTACCGCTTATCCTCACGAGGGTTGTGGGGGGAGGGGAGTGCTGGAGCCTATCCCAGCTGTCTTCTTCGGACGAGAGGCGGGGTACACCCTGGACTGGTGGCCAGCCAATCACAGGGCACATATAGACAAACAACCATTCACACTCACATTCATACCTATGGACAATTTGGAGTCGCTAATTAAACTAGCATGTTTTTGGAATGTGGGAGGAAACCGGGAATACCCGGAGAAAATTTGCTCTTTATTATTAATATTTATTATTAATAATGTTATAATAATAATTATTATTATTATATTATAATTATAAATACTATTATAATTATTATTATCATAATATTACTATTATAATATTATTAATATATATTATTAAAAATATAATTATTATTATTGATAATGAATTTTTTATAGGTGCCTTTCAGGACACTCAAGGTCACCATACAGAGTTGTTAAAATAAATAAAACAGTTAAAATTACACACATACATATATAAAACACATTCTTATTACTACTAATACTACTAAAATATTGCGTTTATTCATATTGAATCCTACTTCATGTAAATTCACTTATCACGATCGGGTCTGGAACCAATTAACCACGATAAATGAGGGGTTCACTGTACTTTCATATTTATGTTAATACTGACTCAACCCTTCATAGATGTATTTGTATTATTTGTATGATGTATTTCCTTGCAGGCGTGTCCTTCCTGTGCCCGGTCCACTCCTGGACCAGTGGGGAGGATTTAGGAGGCGATGTTCTTCGCCACAGGTGCTACTATGACTCGTACATTCATATTCTTTTTCCTCTTTTTACTGTTCATACAGTCCATAATATCCGTAGAATGAATGAATAGCTACAGTATTTGGGGTCTTGCAGGGGCGTGTCGGACTGGTGGAGGGGGGGTTCCGTCCTCATGAAGGAGCACGGCCAGTGGGTGGAGTTAGCGGGTCACGACTACGTCATGGACCTGATTGCAGACCTGGAGCTTCCGAACGACTTCCCCAAACAGAAGAGCTACTTCATCATCAGTACTGACGACCCCGCAAGGGTCCGAGCCAACGCCAGCCTGTCAGTTTAACAGGGATACCAAGATTACATCCCAGACGCTATAAAAACAATAACATCATGTCCTCCTCCTTGGTTGTTCTCGACTAGAACTTTGTTTGGCAGCGGCTTCGACTCAGATGACGAACTTCCACCTTCGCTTCCTCCGAGCAGAGGCTGCAGACCAGCCTACAGCCTGTCTGACTCTGATGGATACCACAGCCATGGTACACAAACATACATGCGTCTTTCATTAGTGACTTTGTTGTACTTCCTGGAAGCCATGGCGGGCATAGTTGTGCATATTTATCAGCATTTTTATGTAAATATACAAGATGATTACCATCTAAATTTACCATACTAAAGTGCTAGGTGTTAAAGTGCTAGGTGCTAAAGTACTTGGTGCTAAAGTACTTGGTGCTAAAGTACTTGGTGCTAAAGTACTTGGTGCTAAAGTACCTGGTGCTAAAGTGCCTGGTGCTAAAGTACTTGGTGCTAAAGTGCTAGGTGCTAATGTGCTTGGTGCTAAAGTACCTGGTGCTAAAGTGCCTGGTGCTAAAGTGCCTGGTGCTAAAGTGCTAGGTGCTAAAGTGCTAGGTGCTAAAGTGCTAGGTGCTAAAGTACTTGGTGCTAAGGTGCTATGTGCCAAAGTGCTAGGTGCCAAAGTGCTAGGTGCCAAAGTGCTAGGTGCTAAAGTGCTAGGTGCTAAAGTGCTAGGTGCTAAAGTGCTAGGTGCTAAAGTGCTTGCTGCTAAAGTGCTTGCTGCTAAAGTGCTAGGTGCTAAAGTGTTAGGTGCTAAACTGCTTTGTGCTAATGTGCTAGGCGCTAAAATGCTAGGCGCTAAACTGCTTTGTGCTAAAGTGCTAGGTGCTAAAGTGCTAGGTGCTAAAGTGCTAGGTGCTAAAGTGCTAGGTGCTAAAGCGCTAGGTGCTAAAGCGCTAGGTGCTAAAGCGCTAGCTGTTAAAGCGCTAGGTGCTATAGTGCTTAGTGCTAGGCGCCAAAGTGCTAGGCGCCAAATTGCTCGGCACTAAAGCGCTAGGTGCTAAAGCGCTTGGTGCTAAAGTACCAAAACCTGCTGGTGTGGTATTTATTACACGTGGCCAGTGTGTATAGTATCACGCTACAGTCTAATGATTCTATGCTTATTTTCGCCTTGCGTGCAGTCGAGTCCGACGCCTTCAGTGATGGTCAGACCCAGAGAGGAATGGACCGCTACTTGGACAGCTTGTTCGATCCCGTGCTGTCAGACAGCGGCATCGTGAGTACACCGACGCTCCAAATCTCCAAATACACTTTAAGGGTTTTGTGTACTGCTGTCTCACTGTAATAGATGCTATGTAATGTTAGCATAAAGTGCTAACATCACACATTTTAACAGCAACATTATGCTAAATTAGCTTTTTTTTTTTGCTGAAGAGAAACAAAATGACACCTGCCTGATGGCAGAGCTTTTAGTTTTATTTTAAGACATGTAGCGAAGCCTCTAAACTTTTTGAAACCGCTTTTGTATTGCCTCTCTCTTCCAGTCTTTACGGTACTTCCAGGGGGCATATTCAGTTCCCTACTCTCCTTCCAATACACTACCTCCTATGAAATGTTCTTCATGTCTCCCGAACTTCTTCCACATTCCTAACCGGCTCTTTCCCTTCTCCTGTGACTATTGGGATTGACTCCCGCCAGGACGTGGAAAAGACTGGAAGCTTGGCAGCAAGGATGAAGGGAGGGGGAGGTATTGGCATCCCAGGGGGAGGAAGAGGAGACGGGGAGAGAGCGTATCCACCTGGAATACACCCTGGAGGTAAACAAAAATGATCTTTTTAATAATAATAATAATAATAATAAGAATGCTACAATGCAACAACTCCCGCTGACCTTTTGCAGTTTTTTGTGTTTCCATCAATTATTCAGCGATGTAGATGTGTTGAATGCCCTTTATGTGTCAGTGTAATGCAAGGTTAATTGTTAGATGAATGCATATGTATATATATATACTATATAAGAAATAAATACTGGCCACATTGCTGATTTTCAGTGATAATTTTACGGTGATCATGTTCTAATTTTTAATACATGTTAAATATGAACATCACATATTAAAGTAATTCAATGTGTGAGTTAATCGCCACATTATTAAAGGTAAACTATCGATGTGCTTTTGCGACAACTGAACTGCAACGCTTCATTAATCCCAATGGCTGTAATGAGCACTGTTCCCCCCTTCATGGTTAATGCATAGGCGAGCATTCAGTGTAAGCACACATGACTCATTTGATCTCCTTCACTCTCCTTACCTCGCCGGCTAAATGCTCACTTTGTCGACGCCATAGCGCCAGCAGGCGTGTGCGTGTCTATGTGTGTTGTTTCACACGTTGAGAAAATTGTCATTGTCAGTTCGTCATACAATTACTCTTAAGTTGCCGCATTTAAAATAACTTTCATTGGTAATGCAATTTTCAATAAAATGCTATCCATCCATTTTCTATACCGCTTATACTCACTAGGGTCATATCATTGCTTAATATTTCGTAAGTAATAAAAAAATGTGCATTAAGTTCCAGTGAAATATGTATTATTACATTAAAAAAAATTGTTATGCAGAATGTCAAAGTGTCTCGCTGACATGACTGACCCCTAGTGACCATTGTAGAATACTACACATCATCCACATGTCGTCTGAATGCCTTTTTATTTGTATTTTAATTCATTCATTTTCTACCGCTTATCCTCACGAGGGTCGCAGGGGGTGCTGGAGCCTATCCCAGCTGTCTTCTTTGGGCAAGAGGCGGGGTACACCCTGAACTGGTGGCCAGCCAATCACAATGCACTATTTGTATTTTAATTACCGTATTTTCTGGACTATAAGTCGCATTGGAGTATAAGTCGCATTTTTTGTGGGTAATTTATTTGGCAAAGTACTTGACCAAAACACATAAAATAACAACAAAATAATATAGAACAGGCTGAATAGGTGTAAGATATGCTAACACAATGCTTATTCAGCTACACAAAAAATAAACAGAAACAGAAAAGGCATGTAACAATTTTTTTTTTTCATTTATAAGTTGCAGGAACAGCTAACCTATGAAAAAAATGCGACTTATAGTCGGGAACATACGGTAATTTAACCAGATTTATGCCTGAAAATGCTTCATTTAGATGGAAAATGCTAAATAAATTGCTTTAATGTGCATATTTTTGTACTAACAAAAGGCTGCGTTCACTATTTAAGCGTGAAATGGCAAGGGTATGAAGTATTAGTATATTAGTATGCTATACTGTATTTTATAATAGGTACATTATGTACTTTGCTACTATTATTGTAGAATTATCATATAGTGTAGTATATTCGTATTATACACATATATTTTATACAGTAAACTGTTTACATAAGTGTGCGTATATACAGTATATATTTACTTATTATTATTTTATTATTTCCGTGTTATCAAAGTTAATATCAATGCAAGTAGACTTAAAACAGAGCCCAGAGGAACCCCACTTTTCCTAACTGGTGTCCTACGTGTTCCTTGCTGCTCTTCAAGCCGTACCAGTGCTCCCAGTAGCAGGAGGGATGATGCCACCCATCCCTGCCATGCCCACCCCCTCTCACCATCATCACCACGAACATCAACAGCAGCAGCAGCAGCAGCACCAGTACCACCAATACAACCGGCCCCAACCCTCCCACCATCAACAGACGTCATCCACTCCCCCAAATGAAACCCCCACTCCTCCACCCACCCACGCCCCGGCCACGGGCCCCCCTGCGTCCTCCTCTGCCGCCCTTGGTCCTGTGAGTGCTACAGACGTAGCATCACATAGCACCGGTATTCCGTCTTTTGGAGTGGTGCCCACCCTCCCTTCCGTACCGGTGGTTCCGGGTTTGCCCGTGCTGGCAGGTGCGTCAGCGACAATAACGGAGTGTGCGTCTTCCCGTCCTCAGCATGTGTGGCCTCAGGGCGTGGTGGGAGTGCTGGAGAAGCAAGGCGTTTTCTCCTTTTCTCAGTGTGGCAGCGTGCTCATGTTGTCCTTCGGTGGTGTGTTCTCATGCTGAAGGTTTGCACTGAAGTGTTTTCTTCCCTCGGACGTAAACAAAGTTGTTTGTTATGTTTTCCTGCAGGAACGGAGCAGGCGGTTCTGACTCAACAGCAGCAGGCTATCATCAACCAGCAAGCCATCATTCTGGTATGTTATGTTCAATATAGAATATGGACCAGGGGGTTTCAAAATGTGAGGTGGTGAAAGATAGGTTTAATGAGTTAACTGCACTATCGTGCTGATTGCCTATATAGTATACTATATAGGCATGGTCACATTTTAATTTAAAATCAGTTAACTCATTATTTTTTTTAAATTAATGTTAATAGAATGTCAACATTGCTCAACTTCTGCTTCAGTTCCAGTACAGAACAGTGTTTCCCCGCAGAGTTGTGCCTTAGTGGATGTACAAAGGGCTTTGTTAATGTTAATTAGCGTCCCATTGCTGAAACTGACTCAACAGCGACACTGCTGGTCGTTGCCAAGTAGTGCATGCCATTTCCCCTCCGTTGAAAACGAGTCAATACCACACAATATAACTATTAATAATAAGTTAATAAATAGTTAGGACGGCAATAATAGTATATAATCTAAAGTGATTGAATAATTTATGTATTATATTTGTTGTTATATGCATTTTATGTGCCAGCATAGCACCTAGAGGAGTTGTGCCTTAGTGGATGTACAAAGGGCTTTGTTAATGTTAATTAGCGTCCCATTGTTGAAACTAACTCAACAGCGCCACTGCTGGTCGTTGCCAAGTAGTGCATGCCATTTCCCCTCCGTTGAAAACGAGTCAATACCACACAATATAACTATTAATAATAAGTTAATAAATAGTTAGGACGGCAATAATAGTATATAATCTAAAGTGATTGAATAATTTATGTATTATATTTGTTGTTATATGCATTTTATGTGCTATGCTACCTAGAGGAGTTGTGTCTTAGTGGATGTACAAAGGGCTTTGTTGATGTTGATGTCCCATTGCTGAAACTGACTCAACAGCGCCACTGCTGGTCGTTGTTAGGTAGTGCATGCCATTCCCCTCCGTTGAAAACGAGTCAATACCACACAATATAACTATTAATAATAAGTTAATAAATAGTTAGGACGGCAATAATAGCATATACGTCTCAAGTATTGAAGAATTTATGTATTATATTTATTATACACATTTTTATGTGGCAACATAGCACCTAGAGGAGTTGTGTCTTAGTGGATGTACAAAGGGCTTTGTTAATGTTAATTAGCGTCCCATTGCTGAAACTGACTCAACAGCGCCACTGCTCGTCACTACCAAGTATTGCATGCCATTTCTCCTCTGTTGAAAACAAGTCAATACCACACAATATAACTATTAATAATAAGTTAATACATAGTTAGGACGCCAATAATAGTATATAAGTCTCAAGTGATTGAACAGTTTATGTATTATATTTGTTATTATATGCATTTTTAATGTGCCAGCATAGCTTAATACTCATGTTGTGTGTTTGTGTGTGTCATGCAGGCCCAGCAGATGACCATGCAGGCCATCGCCATCCAGCAGCAGATGATGTCGTCCTTCCCTTCCTCGCCGTCGCCACCACTCCAGTATTACATGCCCTCGCCGCAACTCTCTCGCACGCCGAGCCCTGTAAGCAGACATGCAGTATGTACTACGTCATATTGTCCACAGAAAGCTGAATTATCGCCCGGCTTTATGCAGACTAAAGAGAGAGAGGATTCACCCACAAGATCCAGCCCTCAGCGCAAAATGAGTATGCGGCGCTTTCATGCTTGTCTGACTTGACATCACGTCCCGGTTGAAACATCCCTTTTCCAGGTCCAACACGAGGCGCCCCTCCAGAAGACGTGGTCCGGTCTAGTGTTAGCAACACCGAGCGCATGGAGCCCAGCCATGATATCAAAGACATCATCAAACAACACCAACCCTCCACCGTGTCCTCCTGTGGACCCTCCATAAGACGGTAACACCCGCTGTGCGCATATTTGTACCGGTCACATGACCCACATTTGGTCACATCTGTGTCCAGGAAAGACGACGGAAAGTTTGTGAAGAAGCCAGACCCCCATGATGAAGCCATGGAGATCCTCAAAGACCAGATGGCCAACCCCCCTCCACCGGTACGATCACATATCACACACACAATAACGCACACAAACACACACACCAGTTTAATTACGTGGAACTTTATCATTGAATCAGACTCAGAAGAAGTCGCAGTCTTTTCATCAAAAAGACGAGAGAGGAGTTACCAAAAACGATTCTGCTGGACCAACGAGCTCCATCACAGGCCCCGCCCATCCTCCAGGTGAGATTTGTGCATTTAAAAAAAAAAAAAAATTGCATCACAATTATACACCCATTGAAGGATGCCTTGTGGGATACATTATGGCTGTTTACCGCCATGCATTTCTAGTTAATTGCATATAAATCAACTTGTCTCTATTGAAAGTTGGTAAGATGCACAGAACCCAGCCAATACAGCTTCGGTGGTTCATATCTGATTTCTGAAGTCCGCCTAGCAACAAGTGACCACGCAGCTGCGTGATGATCCAGCGTCTACCAGGCATTTTAATTGAATTATGAAATTGTGTAATGCTTCACAAGTAAATTACTGAAAATGCATACACTTTACGTACGCGTGTCCAGTCTGCAGAGAGCTACCGGTAGAAAATGAAATCATCCAGACCAAACTCCACAGTAGGACCAGTGATGAATATTACACCTACACCAACATTCCCTGGAAACTCTACCTGAGGAAGGAGGTAATTGTGACACTTTTAGATACAGTAGATCCATGTTTTTTTTTTGCAAGAAACAAGCAAATGTCAAAAAAAAACTAAAGCATTATCAGTGACTGCCATTTTTAGAGAATTTTTAATTTTTTTAACCTTTTTTTTTGTCTTCTAGGTGTTTTATCCCAAAGAGACCCTCAACGACCCACTGATGTTGGACCTGATCTTCAAACAGGTTGATTTATACAGTTGATATATATTCATATTTGTTTTTTTCTTACAAATATTTGTCCAAAAACAGAACCTCTTATCATATTTACATATATCCAGGCTTGTCTTATACATTGTTTCTAATTATATATATATATTTTTTTATGATAGATCGTACATGATACCTTCTCTGAGGCCTGCATTCGTATCACTCAAGAGGAACGACAGAAGATGAAAACTCTCTTAGGTATTTCACTTTCAGCCATTTCATCCATTTGGAACATAGTATAAAAATACAGTATATACACAGTATTTTAAATTTTATTTTATTTGGGCAAATATATGAAACATTACAGTGCATTTCTTACATCAATCAAAATATAGATAGAATATATAAGATATAATCATGTTCATGCCACAGTCTTCTTTTCCCCTATTATTATTATCATTGTAATATTATTGTTATTATCATTATTGTTATTATTCTTATAATATTTATCATTATTACCAATATTATTGTTATTACTATCACCATTATTGTAATTATCATTAATATTACCATTTTTATCATTATAGTTGTAACAATTTTTGGATTTTTTTATTATTATTATTTAATTTTACAGACTTAATTGCTTCTTGTAGAATGCTGTATCATTCCATCCTTTGTAATCCGCAGTATTTGTGCTTTTATTAGCCCACTTTTTCACTTTTTACATTATTATTATTATTATTTTCCTACAGCTGAAAACCGGGTGGATCAGGTTTCAGGAACCCACAATGAAAATGTGAAGAAGAAGGTGGTTGCCATGGCAAGAGACTCATGGGAGATCTACTTCTCTCGCCTTTTCCCAGCCTCAGTGAGTCTCTTCGAATTTGTTAATAAAGTTCCAATGTTATTGTTTTTGGAAAATAAACATGAACACGTTTCTTTTCCTTTTATGTGCGTTATAATGGCAGAAAATGAGTTAATATGAGTTAGCTAACAATGCACATCATTGGAAGTACGAAATGTTTTATTGTTTGATATACATGCTAATTTTTGTGTTAGCTTCTCCAATAACAATATTGCAGCAGCTTTGTTGATATAGTCAGTTATGTAAATTGACCGTACCATTGTTGCCGTGTTGCAGGGCAGTGTTGGAACAGGAGTGCAGGTCCTCTCCGTGTCCCATCAAGGCATCAAGCTGCTCAAGTTGGTGAGGAGCAGCTCCAATGCTCCGGATTACTTCAGAGTACTGCGACCTTACAGGTACGGTACAGTTACGCCTCAATTTACCCGATAAGATTGTCACGCAATGTCTCACTTCCTGTCCAGCTACTCGGATATCCTGTTCTTGTCCATTCCGTCCAAGAACATGCTGGAGTTCAATCTAGTCAACGAGAAGCTCATACTGTTTTCCGCTAAAGCCCCGCAAGTCAAAAGCATGATCGACGACTTCCTCACAGAGATTAAGAAGGTCAGAGGGCGCGTTGTTGTTTATACACACTCGACTCTGCTGACTACAGCCGTGTCATTGCGTTTGGTGTTTTTTCTCGCACGCCGCCATGCTGCGTCTCTGCCAGGACTCCGAGTACGTGGTGGCGGTGAGGAATTACATCAACGAGGACAGGACGCTCCTCAGCTTCCACAAAGGTGACATCATGAGACTGCAGCGTATGGATGGCCTGGCGGCGGGTGAGGTGCACGCTTGTGTCGTCTTGTCTGTTTGCCGCACGGACTTGCACGATGTTGCGCTTCATGCCGCGTCTGTCAACGTGTCGCCGACCAGGAAAAAGTTACGGATGCATCGTGAAGAAAAAGGTGATGCTGCTGGAAGAACTCAAGAGAGACACGCCTGACTTTGGTGGGTTGGAAAAGCTGCTGTGTATTTTAGTACAGCTGTAGTACAGCATAGCAATAGTAGTATGAGCCGAAGTACTTGTCCAGTACATAACATTTTAAGAGAATTAGAGACATTTAAGCACTGAAAATATTTTGGGTTTTTCGAATTTGTCATGTATCCTATTATGATATTACATTATATTATTATATTATACAGTATAATATTGTATGCATACACATATAATTGTGTTAATATAGAAATATTCATTCATTAATTCATTCATTTTCTACCGCTTATCTTTACAAGGATCGCAAGGGGGGTGCTGGAGCCTATCCCAGCTGTCTTCGGGCGAAAACTTGTTTACAACATTTCAGTTTTTAACATTATTAGAGCCCTGTAGTCTTGAAATAACACCCCTATAGCCACCTTTACAGTTGTATTATCCAATATAGTAGACATTCATTCATTCATTTTCTATTGCTTATCCTTACAAGGGTCGCAAGGGGGGTGCTGGAGCCTATCCCAGCTGTCTTCGGGCGAAAACTTGTTTACAACCTTATAATATTTAACATTGTTAGAGCCCTCTAGTCTTGAAATAACACCCCTATAGCCACCTTTACAGTTGTATTACCCAATATAGTAGACATTCATTCATTCATTTTCTACCGCTTATCCTTACAAGGGTCGCAAGGGGGGTGCTGGAGCCTATCCCAGCTGTTTTCAGACGAAAACCTTTTTAGAACCTTTCAGTTTTTAACATTATTAGAGCCCTGTAGTCTTGAAATAACACCCCTATAGCCACCTTTACAGTTGTATTATCCAATATAGTAGACATTCATTCATTCATTTTCTATTGCTTATCCTTACAAGGGTCGCAAGGGGGGTGCTGGAGCCTATCCCAGCTGTCTTCGGGCGAAAACTTGTTTACAACCTTATAGTATTTAACATTGTTAGAGCCCTGTAGTCTTGAAATAACACCCCTATAGCCACCTTTACAGTTGTATTACCCAATATAGTAGACATTCATTCATTCATTTTCTACCGCTTATCCTTACAAGGGTCGCAAGGGGGTGCTGGAGCCTATCCCAGCTGTCTTCGGGCGAAAACTTGTTTACAACCTTATAGTATTTAACATTGTTAGAGCCCTCTAGTCTTGAAATAACACCCCTATAGCCACCTTTACAGTTGTATTACCCAATATAGTAGACATTCATTCATTCATTTTCTACCGCTTATCCTTACAAGGGTCGCAAGGGGGGTGCTGGAGCCTATCCCAGCTGTTTTCAGACGAAAACCTGTTTAGAACCTTTCAGTTTTTAACATTATTAGAGCCCTCTAGTCTTGAAATAACACCCCTATAGCCACCTTTACAGTTGTATTATCCAATATAGTAGACATTCATTCATTCATTTTCTATTGCTTATCCTTACAAGGGTCGCAAGGGGGTGCTGGAGCCTATCCCAGCTGTTTTCAGACGAAAACTTGTTTAGAACCTTTCAGTTTTTAACATTATTAGAGCCCTCTAGTCTTGAAATAACACCCCTATAGCCACCTTTACAGTTGTATTATCCAATATAGTAGACATTCATTCATTCATTTTCTATTGCTAATCCTTACAAGGGTCGCAAGGGGGGTGCTGGAGCCTATCCCAGCTGTCTTCGGGCGAAAACTTGTTTACAACCTTATAGTATTTAACATTGTTAGAGCCCTCTAGTCTTGAAATAACACCCCTATAGCCACCTTTACAGTTGTATTACCCAATATAGTAGACATTCATTCATTCATTTTCTACCGCTTATCCTTACAAGGGTCGCAAGGGGGTGCTGGAGCCTATCCCAGCTGTTTTCAGACGAAAACCTGTTTAGAACCTTTCAGTTTTTAACATTATTAGAGCCCTCTAGTCTTGAAATAACACCCCTATAGCCACCTTTACAGTTGTATTATCCAATATAGTAGACATTCATTCATTCATTTTCTATTGCTTATCCTTACAAGGGTCGCAAGGGGGTGCTGGAGCCTATCCCAGCTGTTTTCAGACGAAAACTTGTTTAGAACCTTTCAGTTTTTAACATTATTAGAGCCCTCTAGTCTTGAAATAACACCCCTATAGCCACCTTTACAGTTGTATTATCCAATATAGTAGACATTCATTCATTCATTTTCTATTGCTTATCCTTACAAGGGTCGCAAGGGGGTGCTGGAGCCTATCCCAGCTGTTTTCAGACGAAAACTTGTTTAGAACCTTTCAGTTTTTAACATTATTAGAGCCCTCTAGTCTTGAAATAACACCCCTATAGCCACCTTTACAGTTGTATTACCCAATATAGTAGACATTTATTCATTCATTTTCTGGGGTGCTGGAGCCTATCCCAGCTGTCTTCGGGACTGGTGGCCAGCCAATCACAGGGCACATATAGACAAACAACCATTCACACTCACATTCATGCCTACGAACAATTTGGAGTCGCTAATTAACCTAGCATGTTTTTGGAATGTGGGAGGAAACCGGAGTACCCGGAGAAAACCCACGCATGCACGGGGAGAACATGCAAATTCCACAGAGATTATAGAAATATTGATTATCATAATTCTTAGTTTAGTGTGTGTTTTGTAAAGGAAACTTTATTTATACGTGTGTGTGTGCGCAGGCTGGCGGTTCGGGGCAGTGTACGGGACGTCTGGGGTTTTCCCCAGTGAATACGTTCGACCCGTGGCCGCTCCGGACTTCCTGCTTCTGCCAACCGAGAGGGCGGAGCCTCGTGACCGACAGGGACGAGTTGCCGCTTCAGCTGCTGTTGCCGTAGCGATGGGCTCATCCATCGCTGCCCAAGAGCTGGACCTCTCCACCGAGGTGCAGACTGGGGAATCTGTGTCATCAATGTAATATTATATAGCATAGCATGGAGCCTGATTTATGATTATTTTTTTATGTGAACGCTATAGAAATACACTATTTACGCTATAGAAATATTCTTAGCATAGCATGGAGCCTGATTTATTATTATTTTTTTATGTGAACGCTATAGAAATACACTATTTACGCTATAGAAATATTATTAGCATAGCATGGAGCCTGATTTATTATTATTTTTTTATGTGAACGCTATAGAAATACACTATTTACGCTATATAAATATTATTAGCATAGCATGGAGCCTGATTTATTATTTTTTTTTTATGTGAACGCTATAGAAATACACTATTTACGCTATAGAAATATTATTAGCATAGCATGGAGCCTGATTTATTATTTTTTTTATGTGAACGCTATAGAAATACACTATTTACGCTATAGAAATATTCTTAGCATAGCATGGAGCCTGATTTATTATTATTTTTTTATGTGAACGCTATAGAAATACACTATTTACGCTATAGAAATATTCTTAGCATGGCATGGAGCCTGATTTATTGTTATTTTTTTATGTGAACGCTATAGAAATACACTATTTACGCTATGGAAATATTCTTAGCATAGCATGGAGCCTGATTTATTATTTGTTTTTTATGTGAACGCTATAGAAATACACTATTTTCGCTATAGAAATATTCTTAGCATAGCATGGAGCCTGATTTATTATTATTTTTTTATGTGAACGCTATAGAAATACACTATTTATGCTATAGAAATATTCTTAGCATAGCATGGAGCCTGATTTATTATTTGTTTTTTATGTGAACGCTATAGAAATATTATTAGCATAGCATGGAGACTGATTTATGATTATTTTTTTATGTGAACGCTATAGAAATACACTATTTACGCTATAGAAATATTCTTAGCATAGCATGGAGCCTGATTTATTATTATTATTTTTATGTGAACGCTATAGAAATACACTATTTACGCTATGGAAATATTCTTAGCATAGCATGGAGCCTGATTTATTATTGTTTTTTTATGTGAACGCTATAGAAATACACTATTTACGCTATAGAAATATTCTGCATCTGCAAAAATAATGATAATGACATTCAAGCATAATTAGCATAATAATCTTTGTGAGGAACCACTGGTTTGTGTTCTGGTTTCATGCTCAGTTTCGAATACCTGTTCCCAGGTCGTGAAGGACACGCATGTGGACAGCCCAGGCGAGGACCTGGATGATCTGATCCAGTATGGCAGCCAGTACCACATGATGGAATTTGCCAAGAGATACTTCAGAGAGGCTCAGAGAAACAGGAAGTAAGACACCTAATCAAAACGTGCAAACGCCAGACCAAGTTTACATCTGCTTGGGTTTTATCCGCAGCGATCCCAAAGCCAGGAAGGGAAAGGAGTGCAGGGAGCCGGCTGATATGATCAAATTCTCCAAGGTTAATATTCCACGTTTAATAAATCGAACCTGCACTCTTACTCATCTAATAATAATTTCACTTCTTCTTCCTAGTCTGTTCTCCAGGAGTCTCTGATCGAGTTCTCAGACAACGCTATGAACCGAGTGGCTGCTGACATCTCGTCAGGTGAGATGATCAACTAACTACACATGATGTATGACATTCCAGAAAGTTTAAGGAATTATGGGAATTCTGTATTTACTTTTTTTTTATGGCAGCCATCATGAAGTTTATGGGAGACCTGCCAATGAAAGGTCAAACTGAACAGGACCTCGTCACGGTTATACTGAAAGTACGTAACGCAAACACAAAGAGAGATTTTTCCGTAATATTGTTTAATATGATTTCCATATACAGTAAAGTCTCGTTATATCGATATTGTCGGGAGTCGGAAAAAAATATCGATATAACCGGATTGTCGATATATCCGATCCTGCGCCGAACTGCATTAAAAGTGGGCAATAATGCACTCGACATTGTTCTATAGTATAGAACAGGGGTGCTCATTAAGTCGATCGCGAGCTACCGGTCGATCGCGGAGGTGGTACTGGTCGATCGCGGCGTGACATTAAAAAAATATCCCAGCATCAATGCCGTCACTTGATTGATATACAGGGCAGCCATTCAGATGACAACTGAATGTTGCCCTTCGGGCGACCAATCAAATCAAACAACGTCTCTAAGTGCAGCAGAACTTACGATGTCAGCCTATCATCCATCCCCGTTACTTGATTGACATACAGGACAACCAATCAGATGACAACTGAATTTTGACCTTTAGGTCACCGCTCATGCGTAAACAACGATGCAAAGTGCTAAGCTAGTCGGCGAATTGCGTCAGATTTTAAAGCCCTCGCTAAAGTTTATGGTCACTAAAATGAGTGAAGGAGCTGGACCAAGTAAAAAGGCAAAAAACATATCACTTCCATACGGATATGGAATATTATACGGATATTGTGATACGGATATTATCCATGACTGATAAACATTTGGAAGTGTGCTTGAGGCTGGCTATCAGCAGCTACTGTCCGGACTATGCATCCCTGGCTGGTTCAATTCAGTGCAAGTCATCAAAGTAAACTCAGGTAATTACAAAAAATGTTAATAGTTAATTATGTGTGTTTTGCAATATTGGCTCATTTGGTTATGTAAGGTACATCAACATACATTGTACGTACAAATAATCCTCAATACATTTGAAAATAAATAGATGTTTTGCATTTTTGTAGTGGGTAGATCATTTTGACTCGGTCATTTTAAAAGTAGCTCGCATGCTGAAAAAGTGTGAGCACCCCTGGTATAGAACAATGTCGAGCAGCTTAAATCAATCTTTGCTTAAGGATTTCAATACCAAAAAAAGAACACGGCGAACGGCTGCTTCCAGTCAACTTTATTTTTCACACTTCCACCACCAGAGCACAGCACACACACCGATTCCCGCACTTCCTGGTTCACAGGTCATGCTCAACCCGCCCCACATAGCTGGCCAAACACATGCCTGCAACAGAAGAACCAACTGCGTTGGTGGTTTCTCTCGTGTGTATAGAATAAAAAGATATCTGAATACAACACAATGAAATACATGTATTTGTACGCTTGTGTCTTCGTTGGAATAGGTGTGTATGCTATGTCAGTTGGTTCTTCTGTTGCAGGCATGTGTTTGGCCAGCTATGTGGGGCGGGTTGAGCATGACCTGTGAACCAGGAAGTGCGGGAATCGGTGTGCTGCGCTCTGGTGGTGGAAGTGTGAAAAATAAAGTTGACTGGAAGCAGCCGTTCGCCGTGTTCTTTTTTGGTATTGAAATCCTTAAGCAAAGATTGATTTAGATTAGATTAGATTAGATTCAACTTTATTGTTATTGCTCATGTCACTTGTACAGGGCAACAAAATGCAGTTAGCATCCAACCAGAAGTGCAATTTTTTATAAGTACATTAGTATGGACAGATCTAATTTAAGCTGCTTTTGTATCGATATAAGCAGACCAAATTGGCTGGCGGGAGATGAAAAGGGCATCGTAGTAACCGGATTATCATAATAACCGGGTATCGTACTAACGGAACTAATTATATCATAAAAGACTAGAAATTTGCCGGGAAATGAAAATAGTATCGTAATAAGCAGTAATTCGTTATAACCGATATCGATATAACGAGACTTTACTGTATGTGCCGTTATTGCAGTTGAGCGCCGATCACGGCCTGATGAAGGACGAAGCGTACTGCCAAGTGATGAAGCAAGTCACTGCCAACAACAGCACCAAACCGTAGGACTCACAACATGGCCGACAACATGGCTGCATCGACGAGAAACTGAAAACGTTTGTGTTGGATTGTGCAGAGATAGCTGTCAGAGAGGATGGAGGCTCTTGTACATCCTGACCGCGTTCCATCGCTGTTCCCACGTTATGAAGCCATTCCTCTTCAGCTTTCTACACGACGCCTGTGTCGGCATTGGACTGCAGTACCAAGGCATGCCACTCGTGTCTTTTATCGCTCAGCAGTCTTTTATCCATCCATCCATTCATTCTTTTTTCCATCCGAGCATCCATCTCGTATCCATCCGTCCGACACCCAACATAACGCATTAACCGCCCTACCAGACAGACCTCAAGTCAATCATTTGTTCATGCATCCAGATCATCATTCAACCATGGCTGCACAGTGGACGAGTGGTTAGCGCTCAGGCCTCAACAGCTAGGAGACCCGACTTCAATTCCACCCTCGGCCATTTTTGTGTGGAGTTTGCATGTTCTCCCCGTGCATGCGTGGGTTTTCCGGTTTCTTCCCACATTCTAAAAACATGCTAGGTTAATTAGCGACTCCAAATTGTCCATAGGTATGAATGTGAGTGTGAATGGTTGTTTGTCTCTATGTGCCCTGTGATTGGCTGGCCACCAGTCCAGGGTGTACCCCACCTCTCGCCCGAAGAAGACAGCTGGGATAGGCTCCAGCACCCCCCGCGACCCTTGTGAGGATAAGCGGTAGAAAATGAATGAATGAATGTGTTCTCCTCCTATTTTGTGTGGAAGTGGTAACTTTTTGGCTTCTTATTTTGTCTTTCCCCACCCTCGGCCATCTCTGTGTGGAGTTTGCATGTTCTCCCCGTGCATGCGTGGGTTTTCTCCGGGTACTCCGGTTTCCTCCCACATTCCAAAAACATGCTAGGTTAATTAGCGACTCCAAATTGTCCATAGGTATGAATGTGAGTGTGAATGGTTGTTTGTCTATATGTGCCCTGTGATTGGCTGGCCACCAGTCCAGGGTGTACCCCGCCTCTCGCCCGAAGAAGACAGCTGGGATAGGCTCCAGCACACCCGGCGACCCTTGTGAGCATAAGCGGTAGAAAATGAATGTGTTCTCCTCCTATTTTGTGTGGAAGTGGTAACTTTTTGGCTTCTTATTTTGTCTTTCCCCACCCTCGGTCATCTCTGTGTGGAGTTTGCATGTTCTCCCCGTGCATGCGTGGGTTTTCTCCGGGTACTCCGGTTTCCTCCCACATTCCAAAAACATGCTAGGTTAATTAGCGACTCCAAATTGTCCATAGGTATGAATGTGAGTGTGAATGGTTGTTTGTCTATATGTGCCCTGTGATTGGCTGGCCACCAGTCCAGGGTGTACCCCGCCTCTCGCCCGAAGAAGACAGCTGGGATAGGCTCCAGCACACCCCGCGACCCTTGTGAGCATAAGCGGTAGAAAATGAATGTGTTCTCCTCCTATTTTGTGTGGAAGTGGTAACTTTTTGGCTTCTTATTTTGTCTTTCCCCACCCTCGGCCATCTCTGTGTGGAGTTTGCATGTTCTCCCCGTGCATGCGTGGGTTTTCTCCAGGTACTCCGGTTTCCTCCCACATTCCAAAAACATGCTAGGTTAATTAGCGACTCCAAATTGTCCATAGGTATGAATGTGAGTGTGAATGGTTGTTTGTCTATATGTGCCCTGTGATTGACTGGCCACCAGTCCAGGGTATACTGTTGCTAAACGTGCTTGAAGTGCTGGCTACATGAAATAAAATACAAACAAACGGTGCATTCAAAGACATGTGATGATATGTGTTATCATCCATTGACCGTCAGTAATTCATCATTGGCAGGTATCGCCAAGGCATGCGAGCAGAATCTGAGGAAAACATTTCAGTATGGAGGACGTGTACAGTATCCCAACACCATGGAACTCAAAGCCATGATGGTCAGTCTCCTTTACTTAGTAGTACTTCTCCAAAATACTTCTTCACCGGTCATTAAGAAAATTACTCTTTCCGACTGCTTGTGCGTACACAGGCTGGGCGGAGCTCCAAAAGGCAGCTCTTCCTGTTGCCGGGCGGGATGGAAAGACATTTGAAAATCAAGACATGCTCTGTAAGTGGATTATGAAACGGGTTGATTTGGTGGATATGTACCATGTGATCATATTTATTCATTTCAGGTTGCTTTGGATGCCATTGAGGAGCTTTGCTATGAAATGGATTTGCACAGAGTGGAAGCTTTGGATGAATATGCCATCTTTTTGGTCACACACAGAGGTAATACGGATATATTCCATATTATATATTATATTATTGTCACTGAACTTGTATTTATGCACGTTAATTGAAGGTCAAAATGTACGCCCCCTCAACAAGCGAGAGTACATCCTGGACGTTGCCACGGAAGCAGAACCAGTCGATGCCAATTACAGTCTTTGGTTCAGAAGAGTCATCTGGAGTCTGGCTTTGAAACTTGATAATGAACTTTACGTTACCATGCATTATAACCAGGTAAAGATAAAAGTTATGGACATTTTTTTGGTTGTATCCTATGGTGGATCGATTGCAACGAAAGATAAGCACAGCGAACAACAAAATGTTCATCTCTGTTTGTTGTCAGGTGTTGCCGGATTACCTGAAGGCCTTGCTGAGTGTGGTCCCTCAGGGAAAGGCGAGCGAACAACACCTCCAGCAGATCGCCAGACTGGCTGCCCTACAGCACCGTGCCAAAGACACCACGTATCTGCCCACCATGTAAATAACACGACCAATGACTCTACTGCTTAGTTGCAATTTGACATTTACTTAGACTAACTTTACTCGAGTGGTCGCCATGCACATGGAGAAGAGAGTCACGTTGCCACCGAGTCAAATAACCCTACTATAGTAGACGTACCATAGAGTACCATTAGTACACGCGTCTCACCTGGCTATGGATCAAATGTACACGGTATCTCACAAACATTCTCACATTTCAGTACCCATACTCCCAATTCTCACAGCTTGACTCGAGGCGTTCATGCACACTGCGTAACTCTGTGTCATGCTTTCACCACAAGGTGGTCATGCAGTTTTTTTTTTTTCAGTTTATTTTTTGTAGTACCCCCATGACAAAAGTGTCTGCAGCTTGTATACCACGCTGTTTTTGGGGGTTTTTTTTATTTATTTTTTGTAGTACCCCCATGACATGTGTCTGTAGCTTGTATAGCATGTTGTTTTTTTTCATTTTTATTTTTTTTGTAGTACCCCCATTTTTTCATTTTTATTTATTGTAGTACCCCCATGACAAAAGTGTCTGAAGCTTGTATACCACGCTGTTTTTTGTTTGTTTTTTTTAATTTATTTTTTGTAGTACCCCCATGACATGTGTCTGTAGCTTGTATAGCATGTTGTTTTTTTTCATTTTTATTTTTTTTGTAGTACCCCCATTTTTTCCATTTTTATTTATTGTAGCACCCCCATGACAAAAGTGTCTGCAACTTGTATAGCATGCTGTTTTTTTTTCATAAAAAAAAAAAGATTTTTTGTAGCACCCCCATGACAAGTGTCTGTAGCTTGTATAGCATGTTGTTTTTTTTCATTTTTATTTTTTTTGTAGTACCCCCATTTTTTCATTTTTATTTATTGTAGTACGCCCATGACAAAAGTGTCTGAAGCTTGTATAGCATGCTGTTTTTTTTTTCATTAAAAAAAAAGATTTTTTGTAGCACCCCCATGACAAGTGTCTGTCGCTTGTTTAGCATGTTGTTGTTTTTTTTCATTTTTATTTTTTTTGTAATACCCCTATTATTTTTATTTTTTTTAGAGTACCCCAAGTTTTTTTTATTTTTTGTAGTACCCCCATGACAAAAGTGTCTGCAGCTTGTATAGCATGCAGTTTTTTTTTCCATTTTGATTTTTTTTTGTAGTACCCCGTGACAATTGTCTGTAGCTTGTGTAGCATGTCGGGATTATTATTATTATTATTTTATTTTTTTTGTGGTACCCCCATGACAAATGTGTCTGCAGCTTGTATAACACGCTGTTTTTTTTTTCATTTTGATTTTTTTTGTAGTACCCCCATGACAAAAGTGTCTGAAGCTTGTATAGCATGCTGGGTTTTTTTTTCATTAAAAAAAAAAAGATTTTTTGTAGCACCCCCATGACAAGTGTCTGTCGCTTGTTTAGCATGTTGTTGTTTTTTTTTATTTTTATTTTTTTTGTAGTACCCCATTTTTTCATTTTTATTTATTGTAGTACGCCCATGACAAAAGTGTCTGCAGCTTGTATACCACGCTGTTTTTTGTTTGTTTTTTTTAATTTATTTTTTGTAGTACCCCCATGACATGTGTCTGTAGCTTGTATAGCATGTTGTTGTTTTTTTTCATTTTAATTTTTTTTGTAGTACCCCCATTTTTTCCATTTTTATTTATTGTAGCACCCCCATGACAAAAGTGTCTGCAGCTTGTATAGCATGCTGTTTTTTTTTCATAAAAAAAAAAGATTTTTTGTAGCACCCCCATGACAAGTGTCTGTCGCTTGTTTAGCATGTTTTTTTTTTTCATTTTTATTTTTTTTGTAGTACCCCCATTTTTTCATTTTTATTTATTGTAGTACGCCCATGACAAAAGTGTCTGCAGCTTGTATAGCATGCTGTTTTTTTTTTCATTAAAAAAAAAGATTTTTTGTAGCACCCCCATGACAAGTGTCTGTCGCTTGTTTAGCATGTTGTTGTTTTTTTTCATTTTTATTTTTTTTGTAATACCCCTATTATTTTTATTTTTTTTAGAGTACCCCAATTTTTTTTATTTTTTGTAGTACCCCCATGACAAAAGTGTCTGCAGCATGTATAGCACGCTGTTTTTTTTTTTTTTCATTTTGATGTTTTTTTGTAGTACCCATGTGACAATTGTCTGTAGCATGTTGGGGTTTTTATTTGAATTATTTTTTTTTGTGGTACCCCCATGACAAATGTGTCTGCAGCTTGTATAACACGCTGTTTTTTTTCATTTTGATTGTTTTCTGTAGTACCCCCATGACAAAAGTGTCTGCAGCTTGTATAACACGCTGTTTTTTTTTTATTTGTGTTGTTATTTTTTTGCCATTTACTTACTCTGGTGTTTTTAGTTGCACCTAATATTGCAGCCATTGAGTGGTTCTGATCTTTCATTGCTGCTTGCATAAACAACACAAACATGTTTGCATGCACATCATATGCTTATCTTATAGCTTGTGTGTTTATGTGTGTGTGTTTAGACGCGAGTTGCAGGAGTGTGTCCCGCCACAGTTCTACAGCAAACAGAATCCACAGCAGTGGCTCAATATGGCGACTCAACATATGCAACAGGTCCAGCCCCTAAACCCACACCAGTCCCGTGCACAGTTCCTCGGTAAGACATGCTTTAATGCCAGGGTGGCCATTTTCCAGTAATATAACCGACCGTCACCAAATTTGTGTGTTTCCCTCAGGTCTGGTCAGTGCCTTCTCCATGTTTGGCTCATCCTTCTTCTACATCCAGAGTTCCAGCTCAGCCTCCATTAAGGCTCCGTGCATACTGGCGGTCAATCTTAACGGACTCCACTTTCTCAACAAAGACACCCACGTAAGCCGCGCCCACGCTGTTATTCCCCATCATAGCAGTAGCATCGTCGTGCCTCGTTTATAGCGGTTAATTGGTTCCAGTATTGGATTCAATGTAATAATTAAATGTAACATTGTCATAGTAAGAGCACGGAAAACCTGTTTGACTTTCTAAATAAGGATTTTTAAATAGAGCCTTGTAGACATGAAATAACACCCCTACAGTCGTTATGTTGCAGGGAGTTAGCAAGCTCACAAGGTAGTGAGCTCATCAGTTAGCCTCAAATTTATTTTTGATGAACATTTTGATGAAGCCTGCCCTGTGATTGGCTGGCCACCAGTCCAGG
Organism: Doryrhamphus excisus; assembly: GCF_030265055.1. Classification (NCBI taxonomy): domain Eukaryota; kingdom Metazoa; phylum Chordata; class Actinopteri; order Syngnathiformes; family Syngnathidae; genus Doryrhamphus; species Doryrhamphus excisus. The sequence goes on along the minus strand of NC_080480.1, from coordinate 2,405,679 downwards.
GTGTACCCCGGCCTCCCGCCCCGAAGACAGCTGGGATAGGCTCCAGCAACCCCGCCCCCCCCTGCGACCCTTGTGAGGAAAAGAAAATTAATGAACTTAAGAAGCCAAAAACGTACCACTTCCACACGAGATGAGGGGATTCAGTAGGTCCCCTTTTCGGTAATTTAATGTCTCAATTTTTTGTGTTGTTGCTGCCACCTAGTGACCAGAATATGACATGGCAACATTTTTTAAGGCACAAAGAATATTGTGTTCCATGGTTATATAAACATGGAACCTAGCAAAAAAAAAAGGACTAGAGTCCCGTTTGTTTCTACTTTTTCCATTCCTTAGTAATCAGCAATAGAAGTTGGGTAAGGTTCAGGAAAATATCAAGTTCCCGACTAACAGTTCAGGCATAACTCAACTATACCACAACATACAGTAAACAATACAAAATAAAAATAACTTACCGTATTTTATTTTTGGACTATAAGTCGCTCAAAGCCAAAAATGCATAATTAGGTATAAAAAAAACATACATAAGTCGCATTTTTTGCGGGTCATTTATTTTACAAACTACTTGACATTACGTCGTCTTGGAAGGCAAATTCTAACAATAATAAAATAATAGAGAACATGCTAATAGGTGTAAGATATGCTAACACAATGGTTATTCAGCTACATAAAAAATAAACATAAACAGAAAAGATGTCCAGTGTTTATGTAACATAAACAGTTTTTTTCATTTATAAGTCGCAGGAACAGCCAACCTATGAAAAAAAGTGCGACTTATAGTCCAGAAAATACGGTATTTATTGGTATTTATTACAGTTATATCACCATAAAGTATTTACAATTGTCACACTTGGAACTAAACTGTGTATTTGTATTTGTATTTTGTGTGTTAAACTACCGTACAACGTGTACTCGTCCGGATACTACACTCCTCCACGCTCTTCCACTTCCTCCTTGCTCCTCCTCCCTGCCTTTATTTTCAATGACATCACCAACGGCCACCTTTGATGATGTCACGGCTGACTTTCTGATGCTTCAGTGACACATAAATACAGCCTTTCCCGTTAAGAAGATATATTATCGAAGTTAGCGAAACACGTTTGAGACGGAAGCAACATGGGTAATATCGATACTCACTCGTCCGTCTACATCGACAACTATCTGTGCACCATCACCAAAGACCTGGACGTCAACAAAACCCGTCTGTTGCTCTGCGACCCAAAGGAAACGGAAGGACTAAAAAGCAAAATCAACGTCCAAGTCGCGGTCCTCGAGTACCTCCAAGGGAAAAGAAAGCAGGACATCAACCTCTCCCAGATGTGGACGGAGATCATTCCTCTTCGCGAGAAGCTGAAGGCGTCTGAGGAGAAGGAGCAGCTCAGCGATAGCAATCTCCTTGCCAGCTGGAAGATCATCAACGACCTCAGACTCCAGCTTCACGAGAGTCAAGTCAAGGAGAAGGAGAGCGCCGAGTACGCGGAGAAGATCATTCAAGACCTCCTAGCGCAGAAGAGCAATCTTTTTATCAAGGTGCAGAAAATGAAAGAACATCTACTGAATCACGCCGCCAGCATTCTTTCCACCGAGGAACCAGAGAACGGTCTGGAGAAGCTTTATGCCGTGCAAACATGCATGGATCTCTTCGACAAGCTGCATGAGATACAGAACATCGAAGGGAAGACGCCGGAACGTGAAGAAAGCCTGGAAGAAATCCTACCGGAATCAAGCGAGGAGAGCAACATCGATATTGATACGCCTGCTTCAGAACTTGAGCAACAAGAGGACGCTTCACCAGAAGGAACCATTACGAGGAAGAGCGGGGGGAGGGACAGGTTTTTGAAACGATTTCCTTTTTTCCAGTGGCTTCAGAGACACTATCCATCATCCACTCAAGGGTGAAAGGAAAAAGCTCAGTCTGTAATAACAATGAAGCAACATTTCTTTTAAACTTTAGATGCATTTTAAATACATTTTAAGACATTTTAGTTTTTGTGTTACTACCCCAAACTTCAATAAGCGGGTCAAAAATGACCCGGTCAGGTTGTTTTCTGGAAATATTTTTGTAATGAAAATTTTTAATCATTTCATATTCCAGATATTCCTCAAAAAAACATGTTTTTGATATCATGCCATTCACATTTTTAATACATTTTAAGAATTTTTTGTTTTTGTGTTACTACCCCAAACTTCGATAAGTGGGTCAAAAATGACCCGGTCAGGTTGTTTTCTGGAAATATTTTTGTAATGAAAATTTTTAATCATTTCATATTCCAGACATTCCTCAAAAAAACATGTTTTTGATATCACGCCATTCACATTTTTAATACATTTTAAGAATTTTTTTTTTGTGTTACTACCCCAAACTTCGATAAGTGGGTCAAAAATGACCCGGTCAGGTTGTTTTCTTGAAATGTCTTCGTAATGAAAATTTTTTTTATCATTTCATATTCCAGGTATTCCTCAAAAAACATGTTTTTGATATCATGCCATTCACATTTTTAACTTATCTTTTATACATTTTAAGAAATTTTAGTTTTTGTGTTACTACCCCAACCTTCCATAAGTGGGTCAAAAATGACCCGGTCAGGTTGTTTTCTTGAAATATCTCCGTAATGAAATTTTTTTTATCATTTCATATTCCAGGTATTCCTCAAAAAACATGTTTTTGATATCATGCCATTCACATTTTTAATACATTTTAAGAATTTTTTGTTTTTGTGTTACTACCCCAAACTTCCATAAGTGGGTCAAAAAATGACCCGGTCAGGTTGTTTTCTTGAAATATCTTTGTAAGGAAAATTTTGTATCATTTCATATTCCAGGTATTCCTCAAAAAAACATGTTTTTGATATCATGCCATTCACATTTTTAATACATTTTAAGAATTTTTTGTTTTTGTGTTACTACCCCAACCTTCCATAAGTGGGTCAAAAATGACCCGGTCAGGTTGTTTTCTTGAAATGTCTTCGTAATGAAAATTTTTTTATCATTTCATATTCCAGATATTCCTCAAAAAACATGTTTTTGATATCATGCCATTCACATTTTTAATACATTTTAAGATTTTTTTTTTTTGTGTTACTACCCCAAACTTCGATAAGTGGGTCAAAAATGACCCGGTCAGGTTGTTTTCTTGAAATATCTTCCTAATGAAATTTTTTTTATCATTTCATATTCCAGATATTCCTCAAAAAAACATGTTTTTGATATCATGCCATTCACATTTTTAATACATTTTAAGAATTTTTTGTTTTTGTGTTACTACCCCAACCTTCCATAAGTGGGTCAAAAATGACCCGGTTAGGTTGTTTTCTTGAAATGTCTTCGTAATGAAAATTTTTTTATCATTTCATATTCCAGATATTCCTCAAAAAACATGTTTTTGATATCATGCCATTCACATTTTTAATACATTTTAAGAATTTTTTGTTTTTGTGTTACTACCCCAACCTTCCATAAGTGGGTCAAAAATGACCCGGTTAGGTTGTTTTCTTGAAATGTCTTCGTAATGAAAATTTTTTTATCATTTCATATTCCAGATATTCCTCAAAAAACATGTTTTTGATATCATGCCATTCACATTTTTAATACATTTTAAGAATTTTTTGTTTTTGTGTTACTACCCCAAACTTCAATAAGCGGGTCAAAAATGACCCGGTCAGGTTGTTTTCTGGAAATATTTTTGTAATGAAAATTTTTAATCATTTCATATTCCAGACATTCCTCAAAAAAACATGTTTTTGATATCATGCCATTCACATTTTTAATACATTTTAAGAATTTTTTTTTTGTGTTACTACCCCAAACTTCGATAAGTGGGTCAAAAATGACCCGGTCAGGTTGTTTTCTTGAAATATCTTCGTAATGAAATTTTTTTTAGCATTTCATATTCCAGGTATTCCTCAAAAAACATGTTTTTGATATCACGCCATTCACATTTTTAATACATTTTAAGATTTTTTTGTTTTTGTGTTACTACCCCAAACTTCGATAAGTGGGTCAAAAATGACCCGGTCAGGTTGTTTTCTTGAAATGTCTTCGTAATGAAAATTTTTTTATCATTTCATATTCCAGATATTCCTCAAAAAACATGTTTTTGATATCATGCCATTCACATTTTTAATACATTTTAAGAATTTTTTTTTTGTGTTACTACCCCAAACTTCCATAAGTGGGTCAAAAATGACCCGGTCATGTTGTTTTCTTGAAATGTCTTCGTAATGAAATTTTTTTTTATCATTTCATATTCCAGATATTCCTCAAAAAACATGTTTTTGATATCATGCCATTCACATTTTGTACATTTTAAGATTTTTTTGTTTTTGTGTTACTACCTGCATGCATTTTTTAATGGAATTTTCTATGGAATCCAATAGGAACCTTTGATTCTTATCAACTTATCAACTCCTAAATATAATACTAAATATCATACAAGTGATTATTCCTAACCAAAATGGCAAAATTGGCATAAAAACGTATTGATTCTAGTATGGGTGATTTTTGACCCACTTATGGAAGAGTGTAGTTGTCCAGTCACTCATGCATCTAAGGGTTAAAGGGATTCTAAACAAGATGGACCATGAACCTCTCACAGGAACCAGACCCCCCCCCCCGTCCCCACTAGATTGTTTATACATGGGAGCGCTATGGTGTCACCTCAAACTGTCCCAAATAACGCTGACCTCATTCTGCTATTCTCATTGTCATGCGCACCATGAGGATTGCAGTGGAATTTCTTCCTATCGTTTGGTTTGAAGATGCAGTAACACTAGCTGTCCACAAGGGGGTGTTGTAACACAACTACAAATTCAAATTAATTGGAAAAATGATATCTTTATACTTTATATTTCTAACATTTTGACAAAAAGCTCCATGATGCTAAATGATTCAAACATTCATTCATTTCCTATCGCTTATCCTCCTCCTGTCCTTTTTTTTTGCTAGGTTCCATGTTTATATAGCCATGGGACACAATATTCAGTGTGCCTTAAAAATGTTGCCATGTCATATTCTGGTCACTAGGTGGCAGCAACAACACAAAAACATAACATTGAGACATTAAATTACCTAAAAGGGGACCTACTGTATCTCCTCATCCCGTGTGGAAGTGGTACGTTTTTGGCTTCTTAAGTTCATTAATTTTCTACCGCGTTTCCTCACGAGGGTCGTGGGGGGGGGGGGTGCTGGAGCCTATCCCAGCTCTCTTGGACTGGTGGCCAGCCAATCACAGGGCACATATAGACATATATTCATACCTATGGACAATTTGGAGTCGGAATGTGGGAAGAAACCGGAAAACCCACGCATGCACGGAGAGAACGTGCAAACTCCGCACAGAGATGGCCGAGAGTGGAATTGAACTCGGGTCTCCTAGCTGTGAGGCCTGCGTGCTAAACACTTAAGCACCGTGCAGCCCATAATTCAATATTCTAAAATTGTAATTGATTAGGGCTGCACAGCGGTCAAGTGGTTAGCGCGTCAATCTTGTTTCCCACGCACATTATTTGTGTGTGTGTGTGTGTGTGTGTGTGTGTCTTTGACCAGGAGGCCATGATGCGTTTCCCTTTAAAAGAGATCCAGTCGACCCGGACCCAGAGGCCCACTTCAGGCTCCAGTTACCCGTATGTAGAGCTCTTGATTGGAGACCTGCTCAGCCAGCGAGTCACACAGCTTCAACTGGAGCAGGTGAGAGTTTTAAGTGTGCGATGTCTTGCACAATTGTGTGTATGTATTGTTATTATTATTATTATTATTATTATTATATTGTTACTCACAATTAGTTGTGTGTTTTTTCCAGGGTTTGGAGCTTTGTCGAGTGGTCGCCATGCACATGGAGAACATGCTGTCGGTCAGAGAGAAGAGACTCACGTTGCCACCAAGTGAAATAACCCTACTGTAGTAGACGTACCATAGAGTACACACACACACACGGTGTATTAGTACACGCGTCTCACCTGGCTATGGATCAAATGTACACGGTATCTCACAAACATTCTCACATTTCAGTACCCATACTCCCAATTCTCACAGCTTGAGTCGAGGCGTTCATGCACACTGCGTAACTCTGTGTCATGCTTTCACCACAAGGTGGTCATGCAGTTTTTTTTTTTTTTCCAGTTTGATTATTTTTTTGTAGTACCCCCATGACAGAAGTGTCTGCAGCTTGTATAGCACGGTGTTGTATTTTTTTTTTTCATTTTTTGTAGTACCCCCATGACAAGAGTCTAGCTTGTATAGTATATTGTTTTTTTTTCTTTTTTTTGTAGTACCCCCATTTTTTTCATTTTTATTTTTTTGTAGTACCCCCATTTTTTTCATTTTTATTTTTTTGTAGTACCCCCATTTTTTTTCATTTTATTTTTTGTAGTACCCCCATGACAAAAGTGCACGCTGTTTTTTTTCACTTCGATTTTTTTTCGAAAGTAGCCCCATTTTTTTTCATTTTTATTTTTTGTAGTACCCCCATGACAACTGTCTGTAGCTTGTATAGCACGCTGTTTTTTTTTTCCATTTTTATTTATATTTTTTGTAGTACCCCCATGACAAGTATCTGTAGCTTGTATAGCACGCTGTTTTTTTTTTCATTTTTATTTTTTTTGTATTACCCCTATGATTTTTTTTAAATTTTTTTGTAGTACCCTCATGACAATTGTCTGTAGCTTGTATAGCACGCTGTTTTTTTATTTTTATTTTTTTGTAATACCCCCATGACAAGTGTCTGTAGCTTCTATAGCATGTTGTTTTTTTTTGTTTTTTTTTGTAGTACCCCCATGACAAAAGTGCACGCTGTTTTTTTTTTTCAGTTAGAATTTTTTTTGTAGTAGCCCCATTTTTTTTAATTTTTATTTTTCTGTAGTACCCCCATGACAGCTGTCTGTAGCTTGTATAGCACGCTGTTTTTTTTCATTTTAATTTTTTTTGTATTACTCCTATGTTTTTTATTTTTATTTTTTTATAGTACCCTCATGACAAAAGTGTCTGCAGCTTGTATAGCACGCTGTTTTTTTTTAATTTTGATTTTTTTTTTTTTGTAATTTTTTTTTCTTGTCTGCAGCCTCCACTGCCTCCAAATCTCCACTGCTATACCAGCTGCACACTGACTACTCTAAAGTAGGTTTCATTTCCATAGTATAGACCCTTGAGAAGACATACTGTATCCAATTCCCTCCTTTCTCGGTACGTACATGATGATAGAACACCCTGCACTGTTCCACTCATGGTCACACACTAGTGAGTCAAACGTCCATGGTGCTGCTGTGAGGCAACGCGAGTCAAAAGTGGAAGTGAGATCGTATTGTCAGGCTTGAATGAATGTTCTTGACACAGGTTGGACCCACGGCCTTTTTACTCGAGTTCCTGTTTTTCCATGCTCGATTTGTCAGGGATTAGGATGAGTAGGGATTCCTTTTCTGGTGAATAGAATGCTTTGACTTGCATTTCAGAAGCTCCGCTTTTAAGATCTCTGCTGCGGTCGCTGCCAACTGTTGTTTCCTGCGGAGTTTACCCTTGCAAAGATGAGTATGGAGTGTGTAGAATGCATTCCAAGTGTTTTTATATACAATATGTGTATGCATGGGGGTTGAAAACCATCCAATAGTTACATTAAGTTGCTTTACCAGATCAGATTGGAAAGAAAATTGTTTTTTCTTGCAAGGCACATATCAGAATGCATATTTTGTCAACATTTGACAATTTGCACACAATATTTCTATGTAAAATGTGACTGTAAATAAGTGTTGTATAGAATAAGTTTGTGAATTCATTAAAACTTAAAAAACAGACCTTCAAAGGTTCCCTTTCAGATGAATAGAAGTATTAACGTGGTGCTTTTAATCAGGATTTTTGAGTTTCATAGTTATATTTAGTACATATCTAACTTTGTTTGTCTACATTTTGGCACTCTACTTACAATTTGACACAAAAGTAACCGATAAATTGGTACGAAATCATTTTAAGAAGCGATAATGTAATAAGAAATTAAATAATACAATATATACACAGCTTGTATCGCCACCATAAACGCCACCGATGGCTATTTAGCTTATGATGGCTTGATTTATTTTAAAGGACTCGCCGTTTCCCCGCCCACATGGATGTGGGTGTAGTTGAGACGTAAATCCGGGTCGCCCTGTGCTACAAACCCAACATCCCCACGCAGAGCTCTCGGCTATGTGGGCGTCTCTGAGTAATTGCTCACAGATTTGGTCGCTGCCATTGGTTGACAACAATGGGGTCCGCTTGAACCCCCATCCCCGACCCGAGTCGAGTCCAGTCAGAAGGGATACAGAAAGGAGGCGAAGCGCTTCCCCCCCCGCAGTAGCGTCGCAGCCTGCATGGGCTAGCCGGTAAGCTAAGTAAGCTAGTTTAGCTTCTTCCAGCGACGCCGCCGTCGCCGCCGCCCGGGCGATAACCCGCTCCTGCTTCCCGTCACTTGTGCCTCTTCAGCCCGGCTTCGAGATGATGAAGTTTCGGTTTCGTCGGCAGGGCACCGACCCGCAGAGGGAGAAGATAAAACAGGAGCTCTTCGCCTTCAACAAGGTAAAGTAACGGAAACCAGAAGGTCTCCTCCTCCGCCGTTTCTCTAAACTCCACCTAATGAGCTTCAAGTCTTCATTTAAAGGACACGAGCGGCCTTTCTGTGTCTCTTTTTTATGGCTTTTTCATTAAAAACCAGCACAAAGTACCATAGTGGACGTTCTGGGATGCAAGGAGGAACCTTTCTGGAGAACTTAGTTGTTTGCTCGGCTGTGTTAATTAGTCAAAGGCCCGCGTTCCATAACAACCAGGAGTGATTAGGATTATCATCACGATTGCAGATTAGCAAGATTAGTAAACTGTGATGCATCAGTTTTATTCAACATATTAATGTATATGTTTGGTAATGGTGATGGTTTAATTTCTTTTGAACATGCATCAGATTACAATTGAATGCATCCCATAATCAGTTCCCAGTTCCACATGTCCAAAAGGAGTAGGAAGAAGCAAAGCTTATTAAATCCTACCCCTCCATCTGGTACTTTTACAATCAGTAACTGTTACATTTGTTCACTTCCTGCTTTCCATAATACAGTTTAGGGTTTTTTTTGTGTTGTTTTTTTTAAATTTTGTAATTTTTTCATCAGGAAGCGTTCAAAAACAGTCATATTTTCATGTAAAAAAAATGTAATGGTAATGGTTTAATTTCATTTAAACATGCGTCAGATTACAATTGAGTGCATCCCATAATCAGTTCCCAGTTCCACATGTCCAAAAGGAGTAGGAAGAAGCAAAGCTTATTAAATCCTACCCCTCCATCTGGTACTTTTACAATCAGTAACTGTTACATTTGTTCACTTCCTGCTTTCCATAATACAGTTTAAGGTTTTTTTGTGTTTTTTTTTTTAATTTTGTAATTTTTTCATCAGGAAGCGTTCAAAAACAGTCATATTTTCATGTAAAAAAATGTAATGGTAATGGTTTAATTTCATTTAAACATGCGTCAGATTACAATTGAATGCATCCCATAATCAGTTCCCAGTTCCACATGTCCAAAAGGAGTAGGAAGAAGCAAAGCTTATTAAATCCTACCCCTCCATCTGGTACTTTAACAGTCAGTAACTGTTACATTTGTTCACTTCCTGCTTTCCATAATACAGTTTAGGGTTTTTTTGTGTTGTTTTTTTTAAATTTTGTAATTTTTTCATCAGGAAGCGTTCAAAAACAGTCATATTTTCATGTAAAAAATTTAATGGTAATGGTTTAATTTCATTTAAACATGCGTCAGATTACAATTGAGTGCATCCCATAATCAGTTCCCAGTTCCACATGTCCAAAAGGAGTAGGAAGAAGCAAAGCTTATTAAATCCTACCGCTCCATCTGGGACTTTTACAAACAGTAACTGTTATATTTGTTCACTTCCTGCTTTCCATAATACAGTTTTTTATTTTTGTAATTTTTTCATCAGGAAGCGTTCAAAAACAGTCATATTTTCATGTAAAAAAAATGTAATGGTAATGGTTTAATTTCATTTAAACATGCGTCAGATTACAATTGAGTGCATCCCATAATCAGTTCCCAGTTCCACATGTCCAAAAGGAGTAGGAAGAAGCAAAGTTTATTAAATCCTACCCCTCCATCTGGTACTTTAACAGTCAGTAACTGTTACATTTGTTCACTTCCTGCTTTCCATAATACAGTTTAGGGTTTTTTTGTGTTGTTTTTTTTAAATTTTGTAATTTTTTCATCAGGAAGCGTTCAAAAACAGTCATATTTTCATGTAAAAAATGTAATGGTAATGGTTTAATTTCATTTAAACATGCGTCAGATTACAATTGAGTGCATCCCATAATCAGTTCCCAGTTCCACATGTCCAAAAGGAGTAGGAAGAAGCAAAGTTTATTAAATCCTACCCCTCCATCTGGTACTTTTACAATTGGTAACTGTTACATTTGTTCACTTCCTGCTTTCCATAATACAGTTTAAGGTTTTTTTTGTTTGTTTTTTTTTCGAATTTTTGAATTTTGTATTTTTTTTCCCAAAAACATTTGTTACATTTATTCACTTCCTGCTTTCCTAATATAATTTACATTTATTTGAGCTTTATTTAATTTAATTTTTTTTACTTTTATTAATTTTTATTAATTTATTTTAATTTTTTGTCACGTACCAAAGTACGAGGTGATATGACCATACAATGACATAATCCTTGTATTTAGCAAACATCAACTGCTTGTATTGTTTCTTGAATTGGCTCATCGTTGTGCATTGTTCAAGGGTCTTACTCAATCCATTCCATAGTTTGATTCCACATACTGAAATGCTATGGCTTTGTAATGTAGTCCTAGCGTGTGTGTGTGTGTGTGTGTGTGTGTGTGTGGCGCTGCACACTTTGTGCAAACAAATATTTGCTGACTTCAGACATCTGGGGTTTGTGGGTGCAAGAGTGTCGGGGTTCAGATAACTGTGGCATCTATAAAACACTTAGAAAAATAAAGTTTTACAACTTTTTTTTTTTTTTAACACTCAACCAGGCTGGTTAGCTTACAGTGCTAAGTTCTTCAAGACTCACTGCTCCCATCCCCATACTGATGGGGTTGCAGCACCCCATTCTGATGCCTGGAATGTACTGATTGTCATGCATATTGAATTTCACCGGTAGGTCGTCTCGGTGAATACAATATACTGAGCAAAAAAACAAAAACAAACCAGCAGCCTTGAACCCGTGCTAGTCTAGTTTGTACAGCGTGTCACTCGCCAAAGTAGAGCACAGTGTTCCATTTAAAGTGTATTGACATTTAAAGATGCACACTACTCAAATAAAACTCACTTTTGTATACTTGAATATAAATGAAAGTGGTATATTCTAAAAATGTAAGAACTTTTACCCAAGAACTAACCAGGTAGAATCCAATCGATGTTTGTTTGTTGTACAAAATGGCCGACAATATCGTTTTTGTTGTTTATAAGGTCTGTGTACAAACGATATACAAAAAAAAGCAACCATTCTTGACTCTCACTGAACTGAGCTATTTTAACTTAGCTTAACTTCAACGTCCAACACTTCATACAGTCATACAGTCTCTTTGTGCCAATGAGTGGAGGCGGGGCCGGTAGCATACACACAGGGTGCAGAAGAATGTTATCAATATATTGTAATTTTATGTTTTTTTCATTGTAGTTTTCTTAAAATGAATGTTTATGTATCATCTCGTGACACCCCAACTGCTGAGGGTCTCGGTAAATAGCACCCGGTCGAGTAATGTGGCTGTAGGCAACCTAGTGATATATTTATTATTCATACAAAATGGCATCTACCTCTGCATGCACTTAAAAATGTTTTTTGTTGTGATTCTTATGCTTGTTATATTTGCTGTGCTGTCGTATCCAATCAGCTGCATTCATGCTGAGCAGTTATTACAACATTGGTTCTGTTGCTACATGTAATATACTTACCATGGATGCCAGACTATATCATATTTATAGATGACTTATAAGTAAGTGGGACGTATATCAAAATACTGTATATAATTTAACATGTGTTGTCTTCCAGGGGGATAAATGTGTTTTTTGGCGACATCTAGTGGCCACAATGATTTATTGAATTGAGCTTATGATGCAGTTAGGCGCACACATTGACGTGGATATTTTTAATTAATTTCTCTGTACAAAAATGAAGATTTGTTGTTAAAATATGGCATTTTGAAAGTTTTTCACTCGGGATGCTCGATATTGGCACAAACACAACATAAAATCACATCTTTCAGTATGGATTATGAATTGTTTGTCACGTTCCTAGTCCTGAAAGTGTTGTTTTGCACTGTGAAAACAAATGCAACAGCAGCTGCCACAACCATCACTGAGGTGGTCTCTCAACGGGAGTGTTACTTTTGTGAGTGCATGTGTGGTCAACCCCTTAAACCAGGGGTCTCAAACTCAATTTACTTGGGGGGCCACTGGAGCTCGGGTCTGGGTGAGGCTGGGCCGCATCAGGTTTTCCAAAAAAACAACAAAAAAACGCAAAGAAAATCAATCAATCAGTAATAAATAAATATAATAATAATAATAATAATAATAATAATAAAACAGCAAATAATAAAAACTTAAGAAACCACATATAGTTGTTTTTTTTTTAATTTACAACATATTGCGCAACTGCAGGGTCTTGAGACACATGCTAACTCGCAAACTAGAGAGCTAGCGACCTGAACGGTAGCCTTCAAGTTATTTCCTTTAAACTTAAATAGCCCCAAAACTTACCACTTCCACACGGATAGGGAGGATAACTATTAACAGTTATTTAACCTTTAACATGAACATTAATCAAATGTAATATTTTTTTCCTGGGTACATGATACCATACAGCATCCATATCAAACCCAAAAACTTACCACTTCCACACGGATAGGGAGGATAACTATTAACAGTTATTTAACCTTTAACATGAACATTAATCAAACGTAATAATTTTTTCTGGGTACATGATACCATACAGCATCCATATCAAACCCAAAAACTTACCACTTCCACACGGATAGGGAGGATAACTAACAGTTATTTAACCTTTAACATGAACATGAATCAAACGTAATCATTTTTTTTCCGGGTACATGATACCATACAGCATCCATATCAAACCCAAAAACTTACCACTTCCACACGGATAGGGAGGATAACTATTAACAGTTATTTAACCTTTAACATGAACATTAATCAAATGTAATATTTTTTTCCTGGGTACATGATACCATACAGCATCCATATCAAACCCAAAAACTTACCACTTCCACACGGATAGGGAGGATAACTATTAAGTTATTTAACCTTTAACATGAACATGAATCAAACGTAATCATTTTTTTCCGGGTACATGATACCATACAGCATCCATATCAAACCCAAAAACTTACCACTTCCACACGGATAGGGAGGATAACTATTAACAGTTATTTAACCTTTAACATGAACATGAATCAAACGTAATCATTTTTTTCCGGGTACATGATACCATACAGCATCCATATCAAACCCAAAAACTTACCACTTCCACACGGATAGGGAGGATAACTATTAACAGTTATTTAACCTTTAACATGAACATTAATCAAACGTAATCATTTTTTCTGGGTACATGATACCATACAGCATCCATATCAAACCCAAAAACTTACCACTTCCACATGGATAGGGAGGATAACTATTAACAGTTATTTAACCTTTAACATGAACATGAATCAAACGTAATCATTTTTTTCCGGGTACATGATACCATACAGCATCCATATCAAACCCAAAAACTTACCACTTCCACACGGATAGGGAGGATAACTATTAACAGTTATTTAACCTTTAACATGAACATTAATCAAACGTAATAATTTTTTCCTGGGTACATGATACCATACAGCATCCATATCAAACCCAAAAACTTACCACTTCCACACGGATAGGGAGGATAACTATTAACAGTTATTTAACCTTTAACATGAACATTAATCAAACGTAATAATTTTTTCCTGGGTACATGATACCATACAGCATCCATATCAAACCCAAAAACTTACCACTTCCACACGGATAGGGAGGATAACTATTAACAGTTATTTAACCTTTAACATGAACATGAATCAAACGTAATCATTTTTTTCCGGGTACATGATACCATACAGCATCCATATCAAACCCAAAAACTTACCACTTCCACACGGATAGGGAGGATAACTATTAACAGTTATTTAACCTTTAACATGAACATTAATCAAACGTAATAATTTTTTCCTGGGTACATGATACCATACAGCATCCATATCAAACCCAAAAACTTACCACTTCCACACGGATAGGGAGGATAACTATTAACAGTTATTTAACCTTTAACATGAACATTAATCAAACGTAATAATTTTTTCCGGGTACATGATACCATACAGCATCCATATCAAACCCAAAAACTTACCACTTCCACACGGATAGGGAGGATAACTATTAACAGTTATTTAACCTTTAACATGAACATTAATCAAACGTAATAATTTTTTCTGGGTACATGATACCATACAGCATCCATATCAAACCCAAAAACTTACCACTTCCACACGGATAGGGAGGATAACTATTAACAGTTATTTAACCTTTAACATGAACATGAATCAAACGTAATCATTTTTTTCCGGGTACATGATACCATACAGCATCCATATCAAACTTGCGCGGGGCCGCACTAACATTAAACTTTCATATCAATGCGGGGGCCTCAAACTAGTGTCCTGCGGGCCACATTTGGCCCACGGGCCGCATGTTTGAGACCCCTGCCTTAAACCCTTCAAGGTTCATTTCCAGGCTCCTACGGTAAAATAAGTCTTCACTTCGCCAACCTTTTTAAAAAACTCGATGTAGACGCTGTCTTACCAGATCTATAGTCATTGTTTTCCTGGGGCATGATGGCCGACTATGAATTGTGTGAATCCAATTCTAAAAGGTCTGCAGAGCTTTGCTGTCCGTTTTGGGGGAACTCTCTGTGAACTTTATTAAGGGTGTCCTCCCTTTTTTTTTTTTTTTTTTTTTAAGACGGACTCAGCCTGACGTGTATAAACACACACAAGACATGGAAGGGTGTGTCCGACTTTGTTAAATCTGTGGCGGGACACTATTTCTTGCTTTAAATGACAGACATTGTAGGCTTGTAATTTAAATGTAGAATAATACGCTGTGTGTGTGTGTGTGTGTGTATTCATCCAACTCCTACTGTTAATTGTGTTTGCTTACCATTCGGAGCAACTTAATAAATCTTTTTCTGTTTGTCACTCACACAGACGGTGGAGCACGGATTCCCACATCAGCCCAGCGCTTTGGCTTTTGACCCGGAGCTGCAACTTATGGCTATTGGCACCAGGGCGGGAGCTATTAAAGTGTATCCTTTTGCAAGGTTGATGCATCCAACCAGGAAGGAATCTACAAAGTACTGTAAGTACTTGTTTGTTTGCTATAAACGCTGCTAAGTATACTTTCTCCAGGCTTGTGATAATAATAAGTGTACCGTGTGGACATGCTCTCAACCACAGCGGAAGGCTACTTATGGTGGACTGATAAACTGTTATCAAAGACGCATTTGTCTTCAACATTTTTGGTCTCGATAACATGGACACTCTTGTATCTAAGACCGGAGTGGTGTGTCCTGGTAATGGTTTAATTTCATTTAAACATGCATCAGATTACAATTGAGTGCATCCCATAATCAGTTCCCAGTTCCACATGTCCAAAAGGAGTAGGAAGAAGCAAAGCTTATTAAATCCTACCCCTTCCATCTGGTACTTTTACAAACAGTAACTGTTACATTTGTTCACTTCCTGCTTTCCATAATACAGTTTAAGATTTTTTTTTGTTGTTTTTTATTTTTGTAATTTTTTCATCAGGAAGCGTTCAAAAACAGTCATATTTTCATGTAAAAAAAATGTAATGGTAATGGTTTAATTTCATTTAAACATGCGTCAGATTACAATTGAGTGCCATCCCATAATCAGTTCACAGTTCCACATGTCCAAAAGGAGTAGGAAGAAGCAAAGCTTATTAAATCCTACCCCTCCATCTGGTACTTTTACAATCAGTAACTGTTACATTTGTTCACTTCCTGATTTCCTAATATAATTTTAATTTATTTTAATTTTATTTAATTTTATTTTAGTTGTATTTAATTTTTGACTTAATTTTATAAATTTTATTTTTTTTCACTTCCTGATTTCCTAATATAATTTTAATTTATTTTAATTTTATTTAAGTTTTATTTAATTTTAATTTATTTTTTTATTTAATTTTTTTTAAAAACTTAATTTTATTAATTTTATTAGCAAACATTAACTGCTTGTATTGTTTCATGAATTGGCTCATCGTCGTTCATTGTTTGAGGTCCTTACTCAATCCATCCCATAGTTTGATTCCACATTCCTGACTTAGCTTGTGGCTAATACCATCCATTAATAATAAGAAAAACAAACGCAACATATTCATCTCGGATGTAGTTTCCCACATGGAATTTAAGAACTTGGTGGTTTTGTGGTTGATTGATTGATTGGTAGCCGTTGAAGTCACATGACATGAAAATCATGATGTCACGTCGACCAGGAAGTGAGTTTTAGTTTAGCAGACCATCAACTCTTTAAAAAAAAAAAGTTTTGTTTGTCTGGCATGTTTCTCATTTTGCGAGCGTGCAAGCGACAGAGAGGCACTTCCCATGATTCATCAGCAATGTCGCCAATGTCTGTTCATGGCAACTGGACGCTTGTTTGCCCGACATGCACACATTTATCTGTGTGTGTGGGAAGGCGTGTTTGTGTGTACGTGCATTAGAGTGGAGAATCAGCTCTTTTGAAATGCAGCTTTCAGCATCAGAGAGAGGAGGCGGGGGTGGGGTGGGGGTGGGGGGGTAGGCTGGTGGTACCAGGCGATCCGGAGACGGAGAAATGGATAGAAGGGAGAGATGCAGAATAGAAGCGGAAGAGAAGGGGAGGCGAAATAACTCCACCGCTTTTCTTCCCAAACGACTGATACAGG
This sequence comes from Doryrhamphus excisus, assembly GCF_030265055.1. Classification (NCBI taxonomy): domain Eukaryota; kingdom Metazoa; phylum Chordata; class Actinopteri; order Syngnathiformes; family Syngnathidae; genus Doryrhamphus; species Doryrhamphus excisus. The sequence goes on along the minus strand of NC_080480.1, from coordinate 2,388,659 downwards.
TCTTCCTCATTCTTAAGACTCCCAGCTGCTCTTGGAATTTCGTGGAAAGTCGGCACACATGAAAAGTCCACACGGGGTATCTGGAAAATCTTTAACACAAGTCATTCTGAGGCCAGCGGATGCCGTCACATGTAGACGCAAATTATTTTAAAGTTATCTGCATTACCGGTGTACGATTCGTCCTACTGATAAATACCATAACATAAACAAAATAGCTCCAGTAAATAAAAAAATAATAATAATTGATGAGGTGAGATTACTCGTATGTACCTGCCTGGTACGGATCCAAACTCGCTAGTAAACAAACAAACAAACAAAAAAGCTTCAACACATCAGCCACCTGCAACGACGCCCGGGGCTTGTTCCTAACGCTGCGGCATGGGGGGGAAAAAAAAGTACATGCCCACTCCGTTGTGATTGGTCACAAGCCCAAAGTGCTCCCTACTATGTACCCGCCCACACGCAAAACTTTAAATTATTATTATTATTTTTTTTTTACAAATTATTGTTTACGCTGTATATTGTTGTTCATATTTGATGTCATCTATTTATTCTCAACATTATTACTATTTATTAATATACGGGAGCCAGGCAACAACATTTCGTTGGTGATTTCACTGCTGTGTTATTGTGCAATGACAATAATAAAGAAAGTCTATCTACCATATAAGGACGTCCGCCCCGCTGTGACATCACAAAGGAACAGTTTAACCCCGCCTTTTCAAACGGAGCGTTTTGAGACACCCCAAAAAATTTTTTTCAGGGCTCACTTCCAAATGCGCAAACCTCCATTAGGATGTAGTATTCCCGGCTAAATAATACCAGCTACATTTATAGGTCAGAAAAGTAGAAAAAAAAAGCATCATAGTTCCATTTTAATACCATAACTCTTCTTCTTCGGTTTAAGCTTATATTTGATCCCTATTACATTGGCTTCTATTTTGGAACAACCAAGCGGAATTCTTGACGATAATCGAAATGGACGGAAGACAACGTGGCCAATGATGGATGCCGTGTGTGTGTGTGTGTGTGTGTGTGTGGTTTAAAAATCAAATGTGCATAGTCTGCAGTTGAGTTGTTGGAGCGACTGGAGGTAATACCACACACTTAATCAACCATTCCAAATAATAATAATATGGGCTTGAGCGCCTTCACACACACACACACACACACACACACACACTTCCTGTAAGCTGCAGCAGCCAAACAGTCAAGTACACCCCCCCCCCCCCCCCCCCCAAGCCATGTGTGATATGTTTTGATTAGTTTTAGTTATAGTCGTACCTGGACTGTATGATGCTTTGCGCTACAAGACATAGAATATGAAACCGTGTCACATGACTATTCCTTGATTTCCCTCCCTTACTCGTTCTCATGCACGCTCAGTGTCTCGCTCTCGTACGTTCTTTCCCTCGCTGTGTGCGTGTTTACAAAGGCAGAGTCATGTTACGGCAGAGAGTTTCTGCTGTAACCACAGATTGGGGCTCGGAGAAGGGAGTGGGACAATGCGTATGAGATGGTGTGGGGGTGGTGGTGGTGGTGGTGGTGGTGGGGCCGATCTAAAGGACTCCCGTCTCCTGTCGTGGAATGCGTGCCCTGGGTTAACCCCTCCCTGTGTGTGTGTGTGTGTGTGTAGTTTTGGTGAGTAAGAGCTTTGTTGCTGAGTCGAGTCTTAATAAAGGGATCTTTTGAACTGGTTTCCAAGACGACCAGTGCAGTTGCTTGGGATGAAGTGCTCTGGGACCGAGAGGACGGAGAGGACTTGGAGTCCGAGTCTGTAGCTCAGCACATCAGACGTTGTGTTTCATGAACGACGACGACAACAAAGCAAATAATGTTGTTTAAAGTTGTAGCAAAGGTTGACTGTTTTGAGGTATCCTGTTAGCGAAACTCTGTGACCTGTACCGGTGACCAATAACCTGAGGACGAGCTAATATTTACATTCGGAACATTGCTTTGATCTTGTTTTTCTGGGGTTTTACCTCTAAGTAAGTAGTAGAAGTAAAAGAAATCCAGGTTAGGATATAATTAATGCTTGGATTATTAATCCAAACAACTTTGCCACAAAGTTGTCTGCAAAAAAAAAAACAAAAAAACAATGAGGTCCTAGTGAGTTAATCTAAAGCTTGTTTCGATTAATAATTTGGGGCCGAGACAGACCAAATCAAGACAAACAGTTAATGGTTTGTTATTATTTTTATTGCCCGATATCAGCAACAATCATTATGTTACGTATAATGTGATATTTGTCCGCCTAACAGAACAATAATGAGCAACAATTATTATTATTATTATTATGAAAAAAAAAAAACAGACCCATGTATTTTTTTAACACAATGGTGCTCAATTAAGCGTTTAAACCCAACTTTACTCGCCGCTGTCGTCTTTTCTCGTCTAGCTAAAGACTTCTCGTCGTCCCGTGGGTGTGTCCCGTGAAACGCCGCTTCAGATGCGTGATGAGTTTGGTCGCGTTAAACTTCCCCGGTTCTGTGTCGCCACGGAAAACTTGTGCATGACAAGTTTTGCTGTAAGTAAGTAGTAGAAGTAAAAGAAATCCAGGTTAGGATATAATTAATGCTTGGATTATTAATCCGAACAACTTTGCCACGAAGTTGTATGCAAAAAAAAATCGGTTAATCTAAAGCTTGTTTCGATTAATTTGGGGCCGAGACAGACCAAATCAAGACAAACAGGTAATGGTTTGTTATTATTTTGTATTATTTTTATTGCCCGATATCAGCAACAATCATTATGTTACGTATAATGTGATATTTGTCCGCCTAACAGAACAATAATGAGCAAGTTATTATTATTATGAAAAAAAACCCATGTACCCATGTATTTCTTTAACACAATGGCGGGTAAGCTAGCTATATTATTAGCTAGCTTCAAGGTGCTCAATTAAGCGTTTAAACCCAACTTTACTCGCCGCTGTCGTCTTTTCTTGTCTAGCTAAAGACTTCTCGTCGTCCCGTGGGTGTGTCCCGTGAAACGCCGCTTCAAATGCGTGATGAGTTCGGTCGCGTTAAACTTCCCCGGTTCTGTGTCGCCACGGAAAACTTGTGCATGACAAGTTTTGCTGTAAGTAGTAGAAGTTAAAGACATCCAGGGTAGAATATCATGGATTGGATTATTAGTCTGAACAACTTTGCCACAAAGTTGTATATAAAAAAAAAATAAAACCACTGAGTCAGTTAATCTAAAGCTTGTTTTGATTAATCATTTTGTGGCCGAGACAAACAGATAATGGTTTGTAGGAGGGTTCTGATATTACTTTTATCGCCTGATATCAGCAACAATTATGTTACATATAAAGTGATATTAGTCTGCCTAACAGAACAATAATCAGCAACAGTAATTATTATTATTATTTTTATGAAAAAAACAGATCCATGTATTTCTTTAAGCTTCTGGGATGCACTTTTAAACGCGACACAATGGCGGGTAGGCATAATATAGCTAAGTTCAAGGTGCTCAATTAAGCGTTTAAACCCGACTTTACTCGCCGCCGACAGGGGTGGTCGTCTTTTCTCGTCTAGCTAAAGACTTCTCGTCGTCCCGTGGGTGTGTCCCGTGAAACGCCGCTTCAAATGCATGATGAGTTCGGCCGTTTTAAACTTCCCCGGTTCTGTGTCGCCACGGAAAACTTGTGCATGGCAAGTTTTGCTGTAAGTAAGTAGTAGAAGTAAAAGAAATCCAGGTTAGAATATCATGGATTGGGTTACTAATCTGAACTGTCGCCACGGAAAACTTGTGCATGACAAGTTTTGCTGTAAGTAAGTCGTAGAAGTAAAAGAAATCCAGGTTAGAATATCATGGATTGGGTTACTAATCTGAACTGTCGTCACGGAAAACTTGTGCATGGCAAGTTTTACACTCAACTGCGACATCTTTTTCAGACTTTAACTAAAAAATATACACGGATGAATAAGGAAATTAAAGCAGTCACACTTGGGAGGCTGAAATCGGAGGATGATTACATTTTTAAATTGGAAAAAAACAATCAAATCCCAAATAGTTTGCGTTTACCGTGCACGTATTATTATACTTTGTTTCATCATCTTCCGTGGCGAGCGCAAACAATGGATGTTGCGTTACTCCTTAGGCTTTGACAGTGGTAGAAAATAGGCCAAAAAGAAGTCCGGGCCGAGGCAAAGGATGCAAATTAGACGTGGATTGCGTCTCTGGTGGGTGGGTGGGTGGGTGGGTGGAGCTGTTTGGCTTGTTTTGTCATTGGGAAGAGGCCTGAAATGTTTAGCTAACTCAATGAAATACCCGAGAACTTTGAAACTATTCAACAAATGTAAAAAAAAAAAGCCTGAACTCTTTCACAAGCATCTTATTGTCTTCACGTGAATGTGCGGTCAGTTTTTTTTTTTTTTTTTTTTTTACCAAAAATCCTGCGTCATCTTTCCTTCCTGACAATCCATATCTTATTTTATATATATGTGTGTGTGTGTGTGTGTGTGTGTCAATGCCTGTTGTCCGTGTGTGTGCGCACGGAGGACAATGCCTTCTGTTGGTCTGTATTCAGACCGTGAAATCGCTTTATCCTTGCTAACACTCTTTCTGCCTCACTGAGCAAGTGTATGCGTTCGTAAGGGGGAGTTTCAATGATCGCTAGTTACTGTAGGCGGCCATTGTTAGCCTTTAGGGGGCAAGCGATGAACAAGTTGTATGTCATTCAACAGGTTAGCCACGGTGCGCTTTTCCCATTTGTCTTCATGTGAACAATTTCCAAATGTTTGCCGCAGTGGTTCATTTCAGACTTGTTGTTGTTATTATTATACGCCGCCATTGTGAGGATTCATTGTAATTACCGCCTTGTTGATATTTTCAGCTTGTCACAGACTATTGGCCTGATTGGCTTCTTGTGTGCGTGGCGCACTTTTTGTTTTGAAGCCTCCGATGTCCCTGGCAAGACATCCTGATATTATGCAGCGGCTCCTTTTTCATGTCCGCTTTTCATGAATTGAATTCTATTCAATGAAGAACTTTTGTTATGCAGCACAATTTTAATGCTAGCGCTAGTCAACACCATTCATTCATTCATTTTCTACCGCTTATCCTCACTGGAGCCTATCCCAGCTGTCTTCTTAGGGCGAGAGGCGGGGTACACCCTGGACTGGTGGCCAGATCACAGGGCACATATAGACAAACAACCATTCACACTCACATTCATACCTATGGACAATTTGGAGTCGCTAATTAACCTAGCATGTTTTTGGAATGTGGGAGGAAACCGGAGTAACCCCGAGAAAACCCACGCATGCACGGGGAGAACATGCAAACTCCACACAGAGACGACCGAGGGTGGGGAAAGACAAAATAAGAAGCCAAAAAGTTACCACTTCCACACAAAATAGGAGGAGAATTTTCTACCACTTATCCTCACGAGGGTCGCGGGGGTGCTGGAGCCTATCCCAGCTGTCTTCTTAGGGCGAGAGGCGGGGTACACCCTGGACTGGTGGCCAGCCAATCACAGGGCACATATAGACAAACAACCATTCACACTCACATTCATACCTATGGACAATTTGGAGTCGCTAATTAACCTAGCATGTTTTTGGAATGTGGGAGGAAACCGGAGTAACCCCGAGAAAACCCACGCATGCACGGGGAGAACATGCAAACTCCACACAGAGACGACCGAGGGTGGGGAAAGACAAAATAAGAAGCCAAAAAGTTACCACTTCCACACAAAATAGGAGGAGAATTTTCTACCACTTATCCTCACGAGGGTCGCGGGGGTGCTGGAGCCTATCCCAGCTGTCTTCTTAGGGCGAGAGGCAGGGTACACCCTGGACTGGTGGCCAGCCAATCACAGTGCACATATAGACAAACAACCATTCACACTCACATTCATACCTATGGACAATTTTGGAGTCGCTAATTAACCTAGCATGTTTTTGGAATGTGGGAGGAAACCGGAGTAACCCCGAGAAAACCCACGCATGCACGGGGAGAACATGCAAACTCCACACAGAGACGACCGAGGGTGGGGAAAGACAAGATAAGAAGCCAAAAAGTTACCACTTCCACACAAAATAGGAGGAGAATTTTCTACCACTTATCCTCACGAGGGTCGCGGGGGTGCTGGAGCCTATCCCAGCTGTCTTCTTAGGGCGAGAGGCAGGGTACACCCTGGACTGGTGGCCAGCCAATCACAGTGCACATATAGACAAACAACCATTCACACTCACATTCATACCTATGGACAATTTGGAGTCGCTAATTAACCTAGCATGTTTTTGGAATGTGGGAGGAAACCGGAGTAACCCCGAGAAAACCCACGCATGCACGGGGAGAACATGCAAACTCCACACAGAGATGGCCGTGGGTGGAATTGAACCCTGGTCTCGAAGCTGTGAGGTCTGCACGCTAACCACTCGACCACCGTGCAGCCTTAGTCAACAGTCATGCACATTTTTAATGTATCGAGGACACTTGAGGACTTGTAATATGTTCCAGTGCCGCACACACACACACGATGCTCCATCAGTGACATCATCACTGTGGAATCTCCTCCCACCAGCCGTCCTGTGACATCACTGGATGCTGTGATGTGAACCACTTGTGATCATCACACCTCAGCTTTGTGTGTCAGGCCGTGATCATTCATTCATTCACTCATCGGACAAAGGCCCTTGGGCACGCTTTTAAACGCGGGTGCTGTGTGACGCCGGTTTGTGTTCACAACAGAAGCAGCCAGCAGCCTTGTCATTATTTTTTTTTGGGTGGGGGCACCGTTCTTTCAACATAGTACCTGTTCTGACGTGGTTCAATCTGGACTCGACCTTGTCTCTCCCGACACCTCCAGCTGTCTGATGCCGGCAAAGAGCCAGGTGACAGGAAGTGACTGCATGCCAGGAATGCTTTCATGTCACAACGTTTGGTGTTGGTGGAAATGAAGCGGAGGAGAAGAGGAAGGAATACTTTCAGGAAATTAAAAAAATGATTTATGGTAGTGCTTCCCCCCCCGGGGAGGGTACCTGAGAAGGCAGGGTGTACTACAGATGAATACATTCATATGACAGGTTCTCAATACTACTTCTAATTGGGGGGTGTGGGGGAAAAATAGGTCAGAAAAATAATTGAGAACCACTGATTTATGGCACGCTGCACGGTGGTCGAGTGGTTAGTGCGCGGGCCTCACAGCTAGGAGACCCAAGTTCAATTCCACCCTTGGCCATCTCTGTGTGGAGTTTTTGTGGGTTTTCTCCGGGTACTCCGGTTTCCTCCCACATTCCAAAAACATGCTAGGTTAATTAGCGACTCCAAATTGTCCATAGGTATGAATGTGATTGTGAATGGTTGTTTGTCTAGATGTGCCCTGTGATTGGCTGGCCACCAGTCCAGGGTGTACCCTGCCTCTCGCCCGAAGAAGACAGCTGGGATAGGCTCCAGCAACCCCCGCGACCCTTGTGAGGAAAAGCGGTAGAAAATGAATGAATGAATGAGTTCTCCTATTTTGTGTGGAAGTGGTAACTTTTTGGCTTCTTATTTTGTCTTTCCCCACCCTCGGCCATCTCTGTGTGGAGTTTGCATGTTCTCCCTGCGCATGCGTGGGTTTTCTCCGGGTACTCCGGGTTTCCTCCCACATTCCAAAAACATGCTAGGTTAATTAGCGACTCCAAATTGTCCATAGGTATGAATGTGAGTGTGAATGGTTGTTTGTCTAGATGTGCCCTGTGATTGGCTGGCCACCAGTCCAGGGTGTACCCCGCCTCTCGCCCGAAGAAGACAGCTGGGATAGGCTCCAGCACCCAAGCGATCCTCGTGAGGATAAGCGGAAGAAAGTGAATGAATGAATGAATGAATGATTTATGGCAAATATTTAATAGTATATAATTACTCCATATTGTTGTTTTTCCTTTTAACTGTACAATGTTGATGGATATCAATCAAATGGTTCCTTGGTGGTACAATTTAATTGCAATTGAGCGAGTGAATCTAATGAAGGCGGAAAAAATGAATGCCTGTTTTTGAAAGAGGGCAGCTATTCTCCTTTTTATGCAGTATATTTATTCTTCCACTTCCACACGCCTGTAGACGTTAAGTCTTGTGGTCACGCGTGTCTGCATCCATCACCAGCGTTCTGGTGTAGCTTTTAGCGGATGGCTGAGTGATAATTGTCCGTGTCGTTTTTAACATTGTCGTTTACACTGTTTTTTCAGTTCTGCTTAATTTACTCCTGCTAACATGGGATGTGAAAATTGCGCTTGATTTCACACACACACACACACACACACACACACACACACACACACACACACTTGTGTTATTTTAGACATTTGCGTCAGCTGGTGTTGGAAATTGCTATGCTCAAATGACCTCTCTGCTATTACACTTAACTAGTATGTTTCATTGGCTTTACAGCTCACAATTACCGTTTAACTGTCATGGCTGCCTGGGCCATACCATTTAAGAGTGGACGTACCATTCAAGAAATTTGTGTGTTTTTTTTTTTTTGGGACGATATTTGCTTTTTTGTATATTTTCTTGACACGTTGCCGTCAGTTACGGAGCGCCCGGTGTGGAGTTCACAGGCCTGCACAAGGACACCACTACTGTCACTCAAATCCACTTCCTGCCAGGACAGGTAAGTCCAAATACAGTAATACAAAGTAATACATAGTAATACTGTATCCTAATAGGGCCGCATGCTATCGCTTCTGGATGACAATACCATTCACCTATGGGAACTGAGTGCCACACCTCCCAGGCAGGTGGGCGGGGTCAAAAGAGAGGGTGTGGTCATTCTCCAGGAAGTGGGCAGCTACAGTCTCCCAGGAAGACCGGGCATTGAGAGCTGCAGGTATACGGATCACTTCATATCTCCTAATTTGTACCATGCTGATACTCCTCATCCTCCAGTACCACACGGGTGACCGTACTCCTCCTGCTGAGATCGTGTAACCTGCTCTGCATCGGAACTGAGGGAGGGGGCGTGTACTTCCTGGATTTGCCCTGTCTGTCACTGAGAGACGGCCAAACGCTGCTCCAGGATCAGGTCACGCAGAGGTGAGACGGTCGCTAACGATAATGAAAGCAACGGTTGAGTAATTCATTGTGGAGAAAAAAAATTAGATTAGTCTGTGTACATTCCAGCACACACTCTCCACTATGCAGCATACAATAATCTTATTGGCTGATTGAAAATCACACATACGTTTCTCAGCAACAAGAATAATGTGATTGGTATACTCGCATAGGTATCGTGTATATATAATGCTAAGATTAAGACCTGAAAGGACAGCAATTACACATCATTTCAGGTGCAACTTTATCAAAAATAATGTTGAAAATATTCCAAAATCCCACATCCCACATTCCAAAAACATGCTAGGTTAATTAGCGACTCCAAATTGTCCATAGGTATGAATGTGAGTGTGAATGGTTGTTTGTCTATATGTGCCCTGTGATTGGCTGGCCACCAGTCCAGGGTGTACCCCGGCCTCTCACCCGAAGACAGCTGGGATAGGCTCCAGCACCCAAATGAATGATTGAAAAATAATTGAACGTGTCGCCTTTATATTCAAGTGGAGTGTTTTTGGCGACACCTAGTGGCCGCAGTCATTCATTGAGTTAAGCTTATGATGGAGTTAGGCACACAAATCGGATGATACAGAGCATACCGGATGCTTTTTCCTTCCGGAATACTTTCTTATACGCACTTTGCCTTGGAGACTGTGTCTGTAAGTAATGTGCAACTTATCATTTTATGATACCAGACAGCACGGTTATATTAATTATGACACTAATTATGTTGAGCTTGGAGACTGTAAACTAAATACGACGTAAAATACAGCTGTTTGATAGGTTTCTCCACACTGGGATGCGTTCAGGCGTCATGTCACGTATTCTGACATTTACTAAACAAGTTTTTATTATATCAATATACATATGTTACATATATGCTTTGTTTTGGTTTTATTGTTTTTCTTTGATTAAGAACAACAACAAATGCTGCTGCAAAAGGTGTTTTTAATAAGTAAAACTCGTCGACTAAAACTTATTCCAGGTTACTTTTCTGCCGAGCTTGAAGTGAGAGGAGTTAATCCACAAAGACCAGTTTGCTTTGTGTGTGTGCAAGAATGCATTTTATTGGATGCCGTGTGAGTGACTGAATCACAATTGGCTCATTAGTGGCTTTCGCTTGGAAGAGAAGCGAATCAATGCCTGCTGCTTTTTTTTTTTCTTCAAAAAAGTGCTAGATCAAATCCCTCCCTCGGTAGAGATTTTGCAATCGGATGAAAATGTTGTGTATGTAAGAAAATAATGGTCATTTCTAGCTTGGATTTTTTTTTTTTTTTTTGCTGTGTGACCGTCTGACTGGTCCACCAAACCCCTCATTAAGCCGGCTTGTTGAAGGAAGTGGGAAGGACAGAGGCCTAATGAGGACCCTGATCAGGATGTGTGTGTGTGTGTGTGTGTGTGTGTGTGTGAGTTTAAAGGATGGGAGCTTTTACACAGTGAGGCTTTGTAGCAGCTGCCAGCATGGACTGTTCCGGTTGTGGAAGTGTTTCAGCTGAATATACAACACTCGTACACACACACACCCAGAGGCTCATCCCCGAGTCCCTGTTGCAGGATGCTGGATTCCCTAAAAATACTTCTAAAGACAATGGAATACTGTGTTAGGAAAGTGTTTGCCTCTGTTCTTCCGGAGAGGATCTTCCTAGTAAAGCAGCTGTGTGTGTGTGCACAGCAATAGAGGCCGATTCCATGTTTTCCGCACAGATTCTGTCCTGAAGCGAGCTCGGAGTGCAGCCTTGCTTTGGTCGATTCTCAATCTGTTTGTTTTCATCTCATTCCCTCCTTCCTCCTTCCACTCGCCAACCCCCGCCGATTCCTCCCACTCGCTTCCCTGTCCTCTGCCGAGGGAATCCTCCAACATCTCGAGGGTGTGTTCTCTTCGACATTCCTCCGCTGCCTCAGAGGAATGTCTCGTTGGCCAGGTCCAGCGGCTTATTATTGTCGTCGTAGGAGCAAGCTCGGCTTGAGATCATGATACGGCTCCTTAGTGTAAATTCAATTGCTACTGCCTTTGCTGCTAATATTTCATAATATTTTTTGCCACTAGATGTTGCCAAAAAAGTAGCCACCACCCCCACCTTGACTTAAAATGACACACTGTATATATTTGGTTTATACAGTAAGAAAAAAGTGTGACTTATACTCCAGAAAATACAGTAGGTAGCCTTAGAATGTTGCCCCTCCACAACATGGATTGAAAATCCTGTGGTACAGAATAACGAAAACAATCCAAGATGACTTGACATATTTTTAGGATTTATTCTTCTCTCAAAAATAACAACAGTTCAGATATCATAAGATGATTACATCAACAATTATCCATTAGTTTCCAGACACATTTCACATATTTCAATTAGCCTACTTCATGCTATCAACTGTACATTATTAAGGCTTGCTAGCATTAGCCATTTCGCTTCTGTTCAATTGCTCTACAACACATTGTGTAATAAAACATTTTGCAGTCATCTGTTTACTCTTTACAGTCGTTAGCATAAATTATCTCTACTTTGTACTAACCTGTGGTACAGAATAAGGAAAACAATCCAAGATGACTTGACATATATTCATCTTCCGGATTTATTCTTCCTCTGTCGTTTTGTCACCTACTCTATACCACCATCGCTGTTAGCACCCCCTAGTGGACGTTGCGGTATTACACCCAAACTCCAACAATGGAGTTTTGGTTATTTTAGAAACGAACATAAAAAAAATAGTAGTCTTTTTTTCTTTTGCAGCTGAATTTTATATGTATGACATGAACTATTACTACTCTTAAATGCTCTAAACCATATTTATGCATTTTAAACAGTTTTTTTTGATGACTTGACATATATTCACCTTTAGGATTTATTCTTCCTCTGTCGTTTTGTCGCCTACTCTATACCACCATCGCTGCTAGCACCCCCTAGTGGACCTTGCGGTATTACACCCAAACGTCAACAATTGAGTTTGGGTTATTTTAGAAAAAAAAATAGTAGGGTGTCTTTTTTTTCTTTTACAACTGAATTTTATATGTATGACGTGAGCTATTACTACTCTTAAATACTCTAAAAAAATGTTTAAAATGTATAAATATGGTTTAAACTGTGTTACCTTATCTTTTATGTACCTTGCACCAACAACCTACGATAGCATTGGCCTCTGTTCCGTGGGCGTTGAACTTCATGCATCATGCAATCTTTTATCTCCTGACTTTAATTGTCAGTCTATTTATTTTAGCCAGTAAACATTGACTTCCTTGTATGACAGGCAAGCCAAGTCGCTGCAGATAACGGATACGTTGCTATTATTAAACAAGACATTCCATGTTTGCAGCCTGCCCGAAGACTACAGATGCGGAAAATCATTAGGACCTGTGGAATCTCTTCAGGAGCATCCTCGGCAAGCGGGGAAGATACTGATCGGCTACAGCCGTGGTCTGGTGGTGCTGTGGGACGTGAGCAATCGGCAAATAGAGCAGCTCTTTCTTGGCAAGCAGGTACGAACTCGAAAAGTGCTCATTGTTGTTATTTTGAGATGCAGCGATATTCCCAGAATTGTCTGCAAGATTGGCAAATGTTTTTCGTCCAAACCACAGTTGTTTTTCTGCCTTGGCAACAATTATTCTTCGGCAGCGTGGTACAAAACGTAGTGAAATGAAAGCTAGCTCATTTGCATACAGCGATGCTAACGACATACTTGTGTGTTTCCTGCAGCAGCTGGAGAGTCTGGTGTGGGAGCGTTCGGGAAACTTATTTGTCAGTTCCCATAGCGATGGCGGCTATTCCGTGTGGGCTGTTGCCAACGGCAACGCCAACAATCACCAGCCGGTGTCCTCTACCATCCCATATGGTGAGAAATGCTCACACACGTGTGTCTGTCGGGGGAGCGTGGACGTGCTTCCTAGCTTCTAGCTAGCATGCGTTCGTGTGTTGTCTTGCAATGTCTCACTGTCAAAATGTGCTTTTGTTTATATTTTTAAATGATCCTAATGCGACATCTTTTGAACTACAGTATGAACGCTGCCATTATTTCCTGTAATATATTTTTGTGGTTGCCTTTTTCAGGTCCTTTCCCCTGTAAAGCTATTAATAAAATCCTATGGCGGACAACAGAAACTGGGTGAGCATTTCAGAAATTATATTTTATTTATTTTAAATGAATAGATTTAGATTGCATGCTCTTGTTGATGCGTATCTCACACTCCTGGTAGAGTATTATCTGTAATTTACGACCGTATTTTCTGGACTATAAGTCGCTCATTGTTGTTTGTGGTTATTTTGGTCAAAAATGCATAATTACATAGACAAAAAAAACATACATAAGTCGAACTGATGTATAAGTCGCATTTTTTACGGGTAATTTATTTTAGTTGCAGGGAGTTAGCAAGCTAGCAAAGTAGTGAGGTAATCAGATAGCCTCACATTTTTTTTTTTTCCTGAACTTAAGAAGCCAAAAATGTACCACTTCCACACGGGATGAGGAGATACAGTAGGTACCGCTTTTAGGTAATGTAATGTCTCAATGTTTTTGTGTTGTTGCTGCCACCTAGTGACCAGAATATGACATGGCAACATTTTCAAGGCACACAGAACATCGTGTTCCATGGCTATATAAACATGGAACCTAGCAAAAGTCGGACGAGACTCCCGTCTTTCACCATAAAGTTTGTTTCTACTTTTTCCATTCAGCAGTAGAAGTTGGGTAAGGTTCAGGAAAATATCAAGTTCCCGACTAACAGTTCAGGCATAACTTAACTATACCACAACATACAGTAAACAATACAAAATCTAAATAAGTTACTTTTTATTTTCTGGATTATAAGTCGCTCCGGAGAATAAGTCGCACTAGGCCAAAAATGCATAAAAACATACATAAGTCGCATTTTTAATTTATTTTCCGAACTACTTGACCAAAACAGACATTACGTCCTCTTGGAAGGCAAGTTCTAACAATAATAAAATAATAGAAAACATGCTAATAGGTGTAAGCTATGCTAACACAATGCTTATTCAGCGACACAAAAAATAAACATAAACAAAAAAGGTGTCCAGTTTTTATGTAACGTAAATATTTTTTTTCATTTATAAGTCGCTCTGGAGTATAAGTTGCAGGAACAGCCAACCTATGAAAAAAAATTGTGACTTATAGTCCGGAAAATATGGTACTATTTCTGCAAAGAAGCTGAGCATTCGTCCCGTGACACCTCCGTTTCCCTCTGCAGGTCCCCAGTGTTGCTGTACAGCGGAGGGATGCCCAGAGCCAGCTATGGCGACCGCCACTGTCTGACCATCCAGCAGGACAAAGACCACGTCACCTTAGACTTCACTTCCCGGGTCATTGACTTCTTTACCGTCCACAATGTGGAGCAAGAGAAAGGTGAGGATCGGTTATATGTTGGTGTTCTTGGAGCTTCAACCATCTAATGGCTTTTTTTCCTCCTTCTAGAATTTGATGACCCGTCCGCAGTGGTGGTCTTACTGGAAGAGGAGCTCGTCGTCATGGACCTCCAGACCCACGGATGGCCCTCTTTGCCCACGCCTTACCTGGCTCCTCTTCACTCTTCTGCCATCACGTGCTCCTGCCACATCTCCAGCGTTCCTTCGAAACTGTGGGAGAGGCTGGTCAATGCCGGGAAAGCCCAGCAGGGACGTGAACACGCATCCAAGGTGAGAAGCCATAAAACGTTCATTCATTCATTCATTTTCTACCGCTTTTTTCTCACGAGGGTTGTGGGGGGTGCTGGAGCCTATCCCAGCTGTCTTCGGGCGAGAGGGCGGGGTACACCCTGGACTGGTGGCCAGCCAATCACAGGGCACATATAGACAAACAACCATTCACACTCACATTCATACCTATGGACAATTTGGAGTCGCTAATTAACCTAGCATGTTTTTTGGAATGTGGGAGGAAACCGGAGTACCCGGAGAAAACCCACGCATGCACGGGGGGAACATGCAAACTCCACATAGAGATGACTCAGGGTGGGGAAAGACAAAATAAGAAGCCAAAAAGTTACCACTTCCACACAAAATAGGAGGAGAACTCATTCATTCATTTATTTTCTACTGCTTATCCTCACAAGGGTCGCGGGGGTGCTGGAGCCTATCCCAGCTGTCGTCTTCGGGCAAGAGGCCGGGGTACACCCTGGACTGGTGGCCAGCCAGCCAATCACAGGGCACATATAGACAAACAACCATTCACACTCTCATTCATACCTATGGACAATTTGGAGTCGCTAATTAACCTAGCATGTTTTTGGAATGTGGGAGGAAACCGGAGTACCCGGAGAAAACCCACGCATGCACGGGGAGAACATGCAAACTCCACACAGAGATGGCCGAGGGTGGAATTGAACCCTGGTCTCCTAGCTGTGAGGTCTGCATGCTAACCACTTCTCCGCCGTGCCGCTATGTTAAACCAATGATTCTTTATTAGTAAATTAAATGCCTATTTAAGCAAATTGTAAATATTTCTGTTCTAAATTTACCACAAAAAATTATAATCAAATAATAAAAATTAATTAAAAAAAATAATTAATAAAAAAAACTAGCCACAATCCTTATCTGAGACTTATCTGTGCATTCAAAAGATATAAAAAGAGCTAAAAAAAAAAAGCCACTTTACCGCCCGTGATAAAACGTGTATATGCTAACTGTAATAGGTGCAAGGGAGGTGAAGCCCTGTGCAGTAAATTGGCTTATTTGTAGATTTAGCAATATGCTATTACCAAAACGTCAAGATGCACCAAAGCGTCTTAACCTCTGACCCTTTAATACAAGATGGCCGACAGCCAAGCCGCTTGGGCATTTACTTGTAGTACTAATCTTGTTGTGTTTACAACACACAAACCTGTGCTTGTTGTCGGGTATGTAGCTTCAATTTGTACTGCTGAGAATATATATAATAATAGTCACCGCACTTATTATTATTATTATTATTATTATTATTATTATTATTATTAGTTTGACTCTGCAGTTAATCTCATCTCAATGTGCAACGCTTATGTTGACATGCAGCCGGATATAAGACAACCAGAGGAAAAGCAGACAGTTAAAAGCTTTGCAGCTTTGATCAGCCGCTTCATCTGTGGCGGATTTCACCCCCCCCCCCCGTGTGTGTACACACACACACACACACACACACACACACACACACACACGCTCATAAATCAAAGTCAACTTTCTGTGCAAAAACCGAATAAGAGAGCAAACCCCGACAAAGGCTGTGTCAGCTGTATGCACACACTGGTCCATATGGACTGGGGGGGTGTTTGGGGGGGGGGGGGGGTCACGACCTCAGCTGGTATCACAGTGCAGTGGAATTTTTTTTTTCTTTTAATGCATTTTGTTTTTGTGCAAAGTGTAAAGTCTTCATTTTTATGTCTTTTTGTTTGTAAAGAGTTGGCCCATTTGTGGTGGGAAAAACCTGGCACCTCCACCCAAACGGCAAGAGCTGCTGCTGACTGGGTACCTACACACACACACACACACACACACACACACACACACGCACATTACATGACGATAATCTCTAATTAAACTAAACACACAACAGGAATAATAATAGTAACAATACTGTTGCAGCCATAACCTACAACGTCACTTCCTGTCCGTCCCCTCACTCAGCTCCCCAAGCACCGGAACACATTTGTTAGTCATATTTGTCTTAAATGGCGCTACTAGAGTCGGTAATACTAGCATAAAGTTACATATAGGGGTGTTATCTCATGCCTACAGGGCTCTAATCATTCATTCATTCATTTTCTACCGGGGGTTGCTGGAGCCTATCCCAGCTGTCTTCAGGATGAGAGGCGGACTGGTGGCCAGCCAATCACAGGGCACATATAGACAAACAACCATTCACACTCACATTCATACCTATGGACAATTTGGAGTCGCTAATTAACCTAGCATGTTTTTGGAATGTGGGAGCAAACCGGTGTACCCGGAGAAAACCCACGCATGCACGGGGAGAACATGCAAACTCCACACAGAGATGACCGAGGGTGGGGAAAGACAAAATAAGAAGCCAAAAAGTTACCACTTCCACACAAAATAGGAGAACTCATTCATTCATTCATTTTCTACCGCTTATCCTCACGAGGGTCGCGGGGGTGCTGGAGCCTATCCCAGCTGTCTTCGGGGCGAGAGGCGGGGTACACCCTGGACTGGTGGCCAGCCAATCACAGGACACATATAGACAAACAACCATTCACACTCACATTCATACCTATGGACAATTTGGAGTGTGGGAGAAAACCGGAGGGTGGAATTAAACTAGCTGTGAGGCCTGCACGCTAACCGCCGTGCGGTTATTATGTCTAGCATATTGGGTCGCAGGAGTGCAAAGGTGACTATAGGGGTGTTATTTCATGTTTAGAGGGCTCTAAAGAAACATATTTAGCATTTACAAGCACACAAATGTGAGAAAAGAAGATGCAAAAGAACATGCAAACTCCACACAGAGATGACCGAGGGTGGAATTGAACCCGGGTTTCCCAGCTGTGAGGTCTGCGCGCTAACCACTTGGCCACCGTGCAGCCAGCTCTAATGTTTATAATAATATTTGTAAGGTCGTAAAGAAGTTTTCTGCGCTCTGTGTAAATATTCCATTTATAAATAAGAAATCTTAATTTGCAATTTTACAACTAATTAACTGCAACCAATGAGTTATTCCTGTGAGTTATTTGTGACAATTAGTCGTTTTTAAATGCCCCCCCCCCCACACACACACACACATGAATGGAGTGTAAACATTGCCATGTCTTGACAATAACGTGTGTTTCCCAGACATGAAGACGGCACCGTGCGTTTCTGGGACGCGTCCGGCGTGGCCCTCACGCCGCTGTACAAACTCAGCACGGCCAACGTCTTCCACACCGACTGCGACCCCGGCGACGAGCCCCCCGACCCTAGCGACGACCCCGACTTGCAGCAGGAAGAGGAATGGCCTCCCTTCAGGAAGGTGAGAACGCAGCACAACAAAATGACACCAGGGGCTTTTCCTCAAAGTCGGATGCAACGCCGGGGAATCGAACCAATCTGGGTCTCACACACACACACACACATCAGTGGCCTATTTTTCCTCATCAGATTAGTTTCACATGTTTTTAAATGGAGAATGTCTACGCTTTGTGCAAATTCGCTTTTTTCCAGCACTAAGACGGACGTGCGGTTTCGAAAAACGATGGAAGACGAATACTTAAAGTCACTTGATGAATATTTCAATAGATCCTTGTGGGGATCTCGCTGGGATCACGTGGGGGCGTTCCTCATGACGGAGCATTTTTGCGGTTGATCCCGACACTTTTTCATTGTGTGTGTTTCCTTTTTTATGAGACGCACACCTACATATACATACACGCAAACGCACACTTATCTGCTGTATCCTGCGGTAACGGCTCTACATGGTGAGGAATGTGCGGCCCTCATTTTTCCTCCCCTTTCCCTCAGTAATGAAAACCAGACCCCACTCCTTTTTTGTGACCGACTTCCAGGAGATTCTATTGGAATTCCGTGTGTGTGTGTGTGTGTGTGTGTGAGAGAGTCGGAAAGAAAGAGCGTGAGACAGATTAATGCACATGTTTTCCTGGGTATGTATAAGAGGAAAAGGGGGGGGGGCATTGTTTGTTTGTGAACGGGCCATAAGTCAGTTTTAGAGTGAGAAGATGGACCAGACTCTATGCTTCCATGAGATGAATTCACTGGGACAAAAAGTAGTAAAAAATCGGAATCGGGGGAAAAAGTCTGAAAAATCGTTATCATGCAGTTTTCATTGTTTTGGCCATGCAATGATGATTATTTATTCTATTCATTCATTCATTTTCTACCGCTTTTCCTCACGAGGGTCGCGGGGGGTGCTGGAGCCTATCCCAGCTGTCTTCGGGCGTAAGGCGGGGTACACCCTAGACTGGTCGCCAGCCAATCACAGGGCACATATAGACAAACAACCATTCACACTCACATTCATACCTATGGACAATTTGGAGTCGCTAATTAACCTAGCATGTTTTTGGAAAATGTGGGAGGAAACCGGAGTAACCCGGAGAAAACCCACGCATGCACGGGGGGGAACATGCAAACTCCACACAGAGATGACTCAGGGTTGGGAAAGACAAAATAAGAAGCCAAAAAGTTACCACTTCCACACAAAATAGGAGGAGAACTCATTCATTCATTCATTTTCTACTGCTTATCCTCACAAGGGTCGCGGGGCTGCTGGAGCCTATCCCAGCTGTCTTCGGGCGTAAGGCGGGGTACACCCTAGACTGGTCGCCAGCCAATCACAGGGCACATATAGACAAACAACCATTCACACTCACATTCATACCTATGGACAATTTGGAGTCGCTAATTAACCTAGCATGTTTTTGGAAAATGTGGGAGGAAACCGGAGTAACCCGGAGAAAACCCACGCATGCACGGGGGGAACATGCAAACTCCACACAGAGATGACTCAGGGTTGGGAAAGACAAAATAAGAAGCCAAAAAGTTACCACTTCCACACAAAATAGGAGGAGAACTCATTCATTCATTCATTTTCTACTGCTTATCCTCACAAGGGTCGCGGGGGTGCTGGAGCCTATCCCAGCTGTCGAGCTGTGCAAACTCCACACAGAGATGCCCGAGGGTGGAATTGAACCCTGGTCTCCTAGCTGTGAGGTCTGCGCGCTAACCCCTAGACCACCGTGCCGCCCATTATTTATTCTAAATTATTTAAATTATTTGTACAAATGACTGTTTACGCTGTACATTGTTCATATTTGATGTCATCTATTTATTCTCCACATTATTATTATTATTATTATTATTTATTATTATACGGGAGCCAGGCAACGGCATTTGGTTGGCAATTTCACTGCTGTGTTATTGTGCAACGACAATAAAGAAAGTCTATGTGTATGTTCATAGGTTGGCTGTTTCGACCCCTACAGTGATGACCCCCGACTGGGCATCCAGAAGATCAGCATGTGCAAGTACAGCAACAAGTTGGTGGTGGCAGGGACGGCGGGGCAGGTAAAGATGCACAAACCTGAAGTTTAGTTTCACATGATACATTTTTTATTTTTATTTTTATTTTTATTTTTATTTTTATTTTTATTTTTATTTTTATTTTTATTTTTATTTTTATTTTTATTTTTATTTTTATTTTTATTTTTATTTTTTTTCCCATGCTGGATATTGCCTTTTGATCAATATCCAATAATAACCCATGTCATCAATCGGATGCTGATATCAGTATGAGTCCTTGGTTGTGTTTGAAACCGCATACTTACCTACTAGTTATACTAACTCTTTGAGTATGCAGTGTGTCTACACTTGCAGTATGCTGAGTATGTATCGTCTGCTTAATACTCAAATTACCCAAATTATATTGCGTTGCATCCTGGGTATATATTGCGACTTGGTTTGCTTCCTTGTTTTCAAAGTAAAAGCAGTGATTTATCACAGTTTTTTTTTTGTATGAGAAAATTAAGGGAGTGTTTTATTTTGTGAATATAACCAAAAGTGCATTGCTCAAATTTTGTCGAATTCGTCCGAACGAAATTGTAAACAGTTGGTATTTGGACAAATAAATGGCACACTCGCGATCTAAACGGCCACTTTTTTGCCTGATTTAAAAAAAAAAAAAAAGTCAATAAAGTGATATTTAAAGAGTTTAGAGCCAAGTCATGATGTGCTATATATATATCACTATATTGACGGTTACTATGGTACCCATTATGTCATTGGATGCTCATATCAAATAATTCAAAAACATTTATCCAAAAAATAAAATAAAAATTTATAAAAATAAATAAAAAATAACTTAAATTATATTTTGAAAACAGGAAGTGAACAAAAATAAAAATTAATAAAATTAAGTAAAAAAAACTTATTAAAATAAATAAAAATTATATTAGGAAAGCAGGAAGTGAACAAATGTAACAGTTACTGATTGTAAAAGTACCAGATGGAGGGGTAGGATTTAATAAGCTTTGCTTCTTCCTACTCCTTTTGGACACGTGGAACTGGGAACCGATTATGGGATGTAGTGTGGATAGTATGGGCGTGGAAGTACTATGTAGTAGTTAGTATGCGGTTTCGAACACAGCCCTTATCTATTTTTTTCTTTCAAAATCACCCCCCCCCCCCCCAAAAAAAAAAAAAAGAAAATGGTAAATGACAGTGAAGTGTACACGGGGTGGGCTCTTCTAGCCGTCGTTTATATTGATGCCTTTTAATTGATTAGGTATCGGATGATGAGTGGATACAACGTATTATTTTTGGGCTATGACTAAAGCCTGGAACTGGCCCCCCCCCCCCCAGGTGATCGTGCTGGGTCTCAACGACGACCCCTCGGACCACACGGTGGACGTGTCCGTGGTGGATCTGCTCCAGGACAGGGAGGGCTTCACGTGGAAGGGCCACGACCGGCTGGAGCCTCGCCTCAAACCCGCCCCCTTCCCGCCGGGTTTCCAACCTCAGGTGCTGGTGCAATGCATGCCGCCCGCGTCGGTCACGGCCGTGACGCTGCACGCCGAATGGAACCTCATCGCCTTCGGGACCAGCCACGGCTTTGGCCTCTTCGACTACCACAGAAGAAGTGCAGTCTTAGCTAGGTATGTTATGACGCTAACACGGACGCTATGTAAGCTAAGTCGTTTCCTACGTGGTCCCCTTCAGGTGTACCCTGCACCCTAATGACTCCTTGGCTATGGAGGGCCCCCTATCCAGGGTCAAATCCTTAAAAAAATCCTTACGGCAGAGCTTCAGACGCATCCGGAAGAGCCGAGTATCTGGGAAGAAGCGCCCGATCACCACGCCCACCAGCAAGGTGTGTCCCCGAAAGACCACGCCCCCCACCGTTAGCATGAACGTTTGTGTCGAGTTGACGTTTGTGTGCTAACTGTCAAGGTCCAGGAGGCCAACGCTGCCTTAGCGGAGCAGGAGGAAGTGGCTCCAATCCAGCGAAGGATCGAACCCCGGTCGGCGGACGACTCCTTATCGGGAGTCGTTCGCTGCCTCTGCTTTGCCGACACTTTCCTACGCGACGGTGCGTTCAATGACACTTCGAAATGACGATAAAAAGTTTGTAACGT
This sequence comes from Doryrhamphus excisus, assembly GCF_030265055.1. Classification (NCBI taxonomy): domain Eukaryota; kingdom Metazoa; phylum Chordata; class Actinopteri; order Syngnathiformes; family Syngnathidae; genus Doryrhamphus; species Doryrhamphus excisus. The sequence continues at coordinate 2,366,557 of NC_080480.1, read as the reverse complement.
GATAGTCGTGTTTTTGCATCCCCGTTCCAGGCACACACCACGGACCCACGTTGTGGGCGGGGACTAACTCGGGCAGCGTCTACGCCTACGCCCTGGAGGTACCCGGCGTGGGCTCTGGCCGTGGTCCTGAGCGGGGGGTCGGCGGCGAGAACGCGGCGTGCGTGGAAGCCGTGTTGGGCAAAGAGATCCAACTGATGCACCGAGCTCCCGTGGTGTCCATCTGCGTGCTGGACGGGCGCGCCAAACCCTTACCGGATCCTTACGAAGCCTCACAGGACCTCGCCATCGCTCCGGATATGTCCAACGCTCATTCCGTGCTCATCGCCTCCGAGGAACAACTCAAGGTGGGGTACCTAAACGCCCGCGTCCGCTCAAGTCTCTGGCCCCGCGCCTAACCCCGGAGGCGGTCTCTCTTCTCAGGTGTTCTCTCTCCCCAAGGTGAGCGCCAAGACCAAGTTCAAGCTGACGGCTCACGAGGGCTGTCGGGTGAGGAAGGTGGCCCTGGCGGTCTTCGGTTCCACGGCTCAGGAGGACTACAGCGAGCACACGCTGGTGTGTCTGACCAACATGGGCGACATGCACCTCTTCAACGTACCCGGACTCCGCCCTCAGGTGGGGTCCCAGGGAATGTTCTCATGGACTGAAACGCAAAGAAAATACCAAAAGCCATTATATGTATAACAACTTATGGGTAATGATCAGGAGTGCATGAGAAAGCGTCTGAAAAAAAAAAAGATATCTGTCTCTCTTATTGAAACCTATGATACAAACCACTAGATAAAGCTTTTGGATGCGGTCCACTCATGATGATAAAAAAAAAAAAACATCAGGAGGTTGCCTACAGCCACAGCTGTTTTCATTAGAAGCCCTGCTGTTATTTCCTAAAGGACACCCGATGGTTAAATGAATGGAGGCCTTAACTGGAGCCTTTCGCAGGCTCCAAAAGAGGGGAGGTTGCCTACAGGAGGTTGCCTACAGCCGCGGCTGTTTTCATTAGAAACCCTGCTGTTATTTCCTACAAGACACCCCGTGGTTAAATGAATGGAGGCCTTAACCGGAGCCTTTCGCAGGCTCCAAAAGATGGGAGGTTGCCTACAGCCGCAGCTGTTTTCATTAGAAGCCCTGTTGTTATTTCCTAAAGGACACCCCATGCTTATTTGAATGGAGGCCTTAACCGGAGCCTTTCGCAGGCTCCAAAAGAGGGGAGGTTGCCTACAGGAGGTTGCCTACAGCCGCGGCTGTTTTCATTAGAAACCCTGCTGTTATTTCCTAAAGGACACCCGGTGGTTAAATGAATGGAGGCCTTAACCGGAGCCTTTCACAGGCTCCAAAAGAGGGGAGGTTGCCTACAGCCGCAGCTGTTTTTGTTAGAAGCCCTGTTGTTATTTCCTAAAGGACACCCCATGGTTATTTGAATGGAGGCCTTAACCGGAGCCTTTCGCAGGCTCCAAAAGAGGGGAGGTTGCCTACAGGAGGTTGCCTACAGCCACAGCTGTTTGCATTAGAAACCCTGCTATTATTTCCTAAAGGACACCCGGTGGTTATTTAAATGGAGGCCTTAACCTTGCGTCCTTCCAGGTTCGCTACGACTGCATCCGTAAGGAGGACATCAGCGGCATCGCATCCTGCGTCTTCACCAGGAACGGACAAGGTGAGGAGCAAAATGGCGGATGTCGTAGCATCACGGGTTTTTGTGTCTTCATTGTGTGTGTGTGTGTGTGTGTGTGTACACATGCAGGGTTCTACCTCATCTCCCCTTCAGAGTACGAGAGGTTCTCCTTGTCGGCCAAGGTTCTCACGGAACCTCTTTGCTCCGTTGCACTGCAGAGACTCTTGGAGGCCACCATGGCCAGGTAACACGCACACACCGGTTGTTATTATTATTATTTTTATTATTATTATTATTATTATATTTCACTTGAGTATCAGCACAGTTAAAGTGTGTATTTGTGTCCTTAGCGATGGCACCGCCATGCTGCCACAAGCCAACGGAACCCATAAGAACCAGATAGGACAAGCTGAGGGTGGGTACACACACACACACACACACACACACACACACACACAGCCTTGCTTTCCTTTCTCTCTCCATTGCTGTCCCTCACTTAAGCTCCATCCAAGCAGGGGTCCCCCCCCCCCCCCCCCCCCCCCCCCCCCCCCAGGTCTCCACAGTAACCATTCAGTATGCCCAATTTGCCCCCACTCCACCCATCCACCCCACAAGGAAGTGGAGGCCAGCATTGTTGTTTGTTGATTTTGGACTACACACAAAACCTTTGTTTAGTCCACAACGAACACACTAGCATTCATATTCATACAATGCCTTATCTTTTTTATTATTTCATTCAAAACTAGAATAATAATAATAATAATAATGTATGAATTTATCTTTTTTAAACTTTGTTTTATTATTATATTTTTTTCTATTCCCAATATTATTATTTAATAATTTTTTTGAATATTTTTTTAAGAATTAAAAAACTTTTAAATTACTACTTTTTTCTCCCAAATGTAATTTATTTATTTATAATATTTGTTATGTCTATAATCTTTTTTCCCCACATTAAAAACTACGTATAATAATAATAATAATGATGAGGTATAATGTATCTTTTTTTTTAAACTTTGTTTTATTATATATTATATTCTTGTAATATTATGACAAACTTTTTCCCAATATTATTATTTAAGAATTTTTTTAAAAATATTTTTTTTAATTAAAAAAAACTTTTAAATTACTATTTTTTTCCCCCAAATGTAATTTATTTATTTATAATATTTGCTATGTCTATAATATTTTTTCCCCACATTAAAAACTATAATAATAATGAGGTATAAATGTATCTTTTTTTTAAACTTTGTTTTATTATATATTTTTCTTATATTCTTGTAATATTATGACAAACTTTTTCCCAATATTATTATTTAAGATTTTTTTTAATATATTTTTTTAAGAATTAAAAAAACATTGTTAAATTACTACTTTTTTCGCCCCAAATATAATTTATTTATTTATAATATTTATGTCTATAATCTTTTTTCCCCACATTAAAAACTATAATAATAATAATAATAATAATAATGAGGTATAAATGTATCTTTTTTTTAAACTTTGTTTTATTATATATTTTTCTTATATTCTTGTAATATTATGACAAACTTTTTCCTGATATTATTATTTAAGTATTTTTTTAGATTTTTTTTTTATTAAAAAAACTTTGTTAAATTGCTATTTTTCTCCCAAATGTAATTTATTTATTTTTATTATTATGTCTATAATATTTTTCCCCACATTAAAAACTACGTATAATAATAATAATGATGAGGTATAATGTATCTTTTTAAAAAAACTTTGTTTTATTATACATTTTTCTTATATTCTTGTAATATTATGACAAACTTTTTCCCAATATTATTATTTAAGAATTTTTTTTAGTTTTTTTTTTTTTTTTTAAGAATTTAAAAAAACTCTCTGACTCCTCCCTCAGGACGAACAGACGAGCCGCCCGGCTCCTTGTCCTCCCCCGTCCTCGACACGCCCTTGGACTCCCCCCTCAGCTGCGCCGACCTCACCCTGGACTCCACGGGAGAGCTCACCGTGGAGGACGTCCGAGACTTCCTCACGTAGGTTTGCCACCATCGTGTCGTCCCGCTTTGCTGGTGTGGGTGCTGAAGCTGACGTGAGTGTGATTGACGGCTGTGCATGCAGCACCGTGGACGAGGAGGAGAACAACCTGAAGAACATTCAAGAGGAGGATGAACGCCCGGCCGGCATCCTCATCAACTGAACAGGTGGGCGCAAATTATGCAATGCATAAATTTTTTTAATTTTATCTTATAATTATGACTTTCATATCTCATAATTAGGACTTTATCCCAGAAATAAGTTGGAACATTTTTATTCTTCCATGACTAAAACGGGCTTCCATGTTCTACTGTTGCAACATCAGTAAAAAGTCCAATTTGAATTGTAGTATTATGGCTCCCTCTAGCGGTACAAGCTGGTATTACAGCCACAATTAGTAATCTCTCATACATTCAATACATTCCAAGCACAATTTAATTTTTGCTAATTCGACTTTTTCAATGTTTTCCAGATTAGATGGACTTGATATCCGTGCTGGACCACAAATGTCATCAAGCCCACTGTGAAGCCCACCCAGAGTGGGAGGACTTTGCTTGGTACCACAGCTAACTTGGAAGAGTTTGTGTTTGAACCACTTTTCACTCTCATCCTTGTCTTAACATAGAATCTTTAATGACGCCATTTTTTTTTTTCATTCCGGAGAAGTTTTGACACTTTAGTGGAGGTGATGGATTGTCCTGCAACGCTGCTTAAAGAGGAGGCATTGTTGGCTTTACCGTAGACGGTCGATGGCTTATGAAGGTTTTTTTTTTTTTTTTTTTAAATTGTTATTGTAAAGATGGACACGTGGGCATGTTTTTGAATGGCACAGTGAAGGTTGTAGGACGCAGGTGGGGCCACAAGGGGGTGCTGCGGTGGTTGGGACTCAACATACAAACTGCAGTGTCTGTACTGTATTGTTGTTTTATAGAGTTCCTCGCCAAGGTGTCCTCCAGAGGTCTTTTTTTTGTGGCTACCAGGGAAGCGTGACGAGTAAGTTGGCTTGAACGCAAAGTGTGTGTGTGTGTGTGTGTGTGTGTGTGTGAGAAATGCACCCGTGAGACGTCTTTGCATTCTAGCTGGTGCATTGCAGAGCTTGATTCAGCAATCTTTCTTTTTGTTTTTACTGTGTAAAAATGTGTGTATACATACGGTGTCTTTATGTAGGTTAACATATGACGAGTCACGTGTTCGCTTTAGAACTTTAAAAAAAAAAAAGCTTCCAGAGCATCTTTTTTTTTTAATCACATAACGAAAAGGCGTACAAGCTTAAAAAAGGGACCTCACGACTAACTTATCTAGCTCAACGGGTAGAATTTGTGTTTTTTTTTTTTTTTTATTGGCGCGAGTCATTAACATTAAATTTTCCTTGTTACAGCCGCCGCAGGTTTTAATTCCACACTTAAGATGAATAATTGACTTTTTTTTTTGTCATTGACTTTTGTGGTTAGTATTTTAAGAGTCATTTAGCAATTTCAGCGGATGGATTGTGAATGTTAATAAAAATGATGTACTCTCTATGTGGCATAGTTTTATATATTTTATCATTGCTTATTTGGGTATGAAGTAGAGTCCTTCATTTTTTTTTTTTATTATTATTATTTTTTTAGGGTAATTAGTTCCGGACCTGAGCGTGATAGATGAACTAAAGTAGGATTAAATATAAATAAATTTTTATTTTTTTAATTTTTATATTTTGGAGCATAGAAAACCAGTATGTTGATCTAAATGTGATTCTTGCCATTATTAGAGCCCTGTAGACATGAAATAACACCCCTATAGTAAACTTTATTGTCTGTTTACAACACGTGGCTCAACTTTTACTGCCAAAAAAAGACGAGATTTGCGGGCCCTTGAAACTGTCCGAACCCCCCCCCCCCCCATGGTGGTCCTGTTGCTATGTTTCACCTGACCACACATCACTACAGAAATCTAGCATCTCATCCACAAACAATATATGAACACTCAACAGTGATGTGTGGAGACTTATTATTTCTCTTTAATATAAAATACATAAATAAAGCATCTGCGGGTGGCGTCGGGATCACACGTACTTATGAGTGTAGTGTGGGGTGGAGGGGGGTGTGGGGGGGGGGTGATGTTCTCAAACGCTCCTTAACAGGAAAAAAAATAAGAAAATATAGCTCATGCTCAGACGCCATCACGACATGACCAACTGTGGTACTTGAACGTAGATATGTATCTTGATATGATCTCCCATTAAAATATATATTTTTTGTTCCCCTTCAGAAAGACGTGGACCTGTAAGATGTTAGAGCGCGGTGGTGGACTAAAAAGCGACGAGAAGTTTATCTCCCAGGTTGGCAATGATTGACCTTTCACCTTGTGGAAGTGCTGACTAAAGCGTCTCTACGTGACGGATGGGTCTGGCTTGCGGGGGGGCGGCGGCGGCGGGGGCATCATTAGGTGGGTGTACTGTATGAAGCATCAAGTATGGCGGGAAAAACCAAAAATTCAGACTTTGCTTCAGATGATGTGCAAAATGTCACTGAGCATTTACAGCATTTGGAGGAATGGCCTCTTTGACACAATATAGCTCTTTTATCATAACATTCTGTCGCGGCATTCATCTTAATGGAGGGGCGGTCTACGAGGGCGGCGTCTTGAAGGCCCCCCAGGCGTGGAAGCAGCGCGTGAAGCAGTGCGGCTCGTTGCCCTTGCGTACCAGTCGCAGTTTCCTGGGCTGCTGGGTGTCTTTGGAGCGCATGTGCTGGATGTAAACCTTTTTGGGTAAAAGGAAGAAGAGTCGGGTTAGTGTGTTCGATGCCGAGAAACCGCGCGGGCTGGGTGTATCTCTTCCAGACCTGGCAGGCTTTGAGGCTCAGTTTGATCTCCACCTGACTCGTCTGAGTACCGACCCACATGTACACCTGAGGATGACGGACGGGTACAAGGTTTGTTAACCAACATTAGAGCTCTCTAGATATGAAATAACAGCCCTATATCCACCTTTTACGCTCCTATTACCTAATAGTAGACACTATATGGACTCATACGTGTTGGCACTGGGGGAATTGTTCCTTTTCCACTTCCTGTTTCTGTGGCTATTGCTATTGTTACAGTTTAGAATACTACAATAAACCACAAAGTGTAGAATATTTTTGGCTAACTGCTACCTCTTTGCCGTTGTCCAACAACATGATGTCGTCGTCGGCCAAGTCGTCCTGGCAGAAGTCCGAGCACTTCTCCGAGACGGAGAAGTAACCTTTCTCATTGGAGCACCTGAGAGTCGAAGGGGGGCGGGGTGAGCGGTCGGAGAACCGAATATGACAAGACCGGCGGGACGACACTCGCCTGAAGAGTCGAGCGTATTTCATGTAGTCGGCGTCTTCGTCGTATTCCTTCTGAGCTCCGATGCCAACCCAGAAAAAGTTCTCTGGCTCCTCCCCCTCGTTGATGACCTGGGGGGGGGGCAGAGTCAACCCACGGTCCCTACCCCAGGCGAGTGGTAGAACCCGGCGTGCGGACGTACCTGCTTGCTGTAGGTGTCGTCAAACATGCTGTTCATGACGTCCTCGGCTAGCTTGGCCTCGTCGGGGTCGGCGGCGCGGCCCACCCAAGTGTACACGATTCCCTGATTGTCCGTGCTCTCGAACGGGACCTGCGGGGACCACAAGCCAGGCGTCGGTGTTCGAGACCGATGGGGTCGGATGTTTGCTTTGGGCGAAGCGGGCGATACCAACTTTGAGGATGAAGCAGAACTCCGAGTTGAGATTTCCCGAGTCCGTTCCGATCTGGATGGTCCTAGCGGGAGAGAGACGGGAGTCAGCGTCAGGCGCGACGGGAACACGGGGACGCCGCCGCGGCGTTCGGCTACCTGGTGCAGAGGGCGCTGCCGTTGGTGCGGATGTGGTAGAGCGACGGCTGGGCCGAGTCGGTCTTCTGTTTCCGCTTCCCTTTGTGGGTGATGAACTTCCTCTTGAAGTGGGACAGGAACTTGAGGTCCTCCTGCTGCTGGGTCATACGCACCACCTGGAGGACAACGCGGTCACCCACGGAGACGAGGAGGTGGGGGGGGGGGGGTGTTTCACGGGATAGTTCCGGTACCTTCAGTTTTCCGGGGAAAAGGCTCTCAAACTTCTTCTGCAAGGAGAAGGTGAAGGTGAGCCAGCCCATGTTGGAGGCCTGCCGCCCCTGCCAGAAGTAGACCACGCACTGGAAGTCCTCCTCGGGCTGCTTGTCCTCCTCGTCCTCGCCCTCCTTGCCCTCGCCCGCTTTCTTCTCCTGCTCGTCCTCGTACTCCACGGGCACCCAGTACCTGCCCAAAGGTGGCGAGATGGTTTTTTTTTTTCCGCTTTTTGAGCCGCTTCACTGGACGCGTTCCGTACCTGCAGAGGAACACGTAGCAGTCCTGGGTGAAGAAGTGGCCGAACTCCTCCTCTGGAAGACGAGCAAACTTCTTCCCCTCCAGAACGAATCCTTCCATGCCGTCCAGGTCTTCGTTCCACTCCTCCATCAGCTGCTCAGCCTGGACGGGCAGAACATAAGCAAGGAACATCAGAGGAGCCTCCTCAATGTGTGTGAGTGTGAGATCTTACCTCGGTGAGCGGCATGGGCGGCTGCCTGGGAAGGAAGAGCGCGGTGAGGTCCGCTTTCATCTGGTCTTTCTGCTCCGCGTCCTTTTTCACCTGCGCCCAAGAAGACCGGGTGAGGAGGAACATCTCCCCACGTGGGTGGCGTGGGCGATATCGACGTGTGCGGACAAACCCACCTTGCCTTGGAGGTTGTCGTTCTGCTGGACCGTCTCTGCCGCTCTGGTGTAGTCCACCTTGAGCACGTCGTCCCAGTTCTTGAACTTGGACTTAAAGACCTGACGCAGAGGAGGAGGAGGAACCTGAGGAACCTGAGTGGAGTCTTCAACCGGCGATGCCGTGTTGCCGTGTCTCACCTGGCATTCGGTGCCCTCCAGGTTCCGGGTGACGCATGCGTGTTTGGGGCGGTGCAGCATGGAGCAGATCTCCTGGCCCAGTTTTAAAGCGGCGGCTCGGACTAGCCGGGGAGACTTCCTCCCGATCCAGATGAAGACGTCGGACCAGCAGTCTAGGATGTACACGCACTTGGTGTCCAGCAGCGACTGCAGCTGACGATGAAAAGCAGGAAGTGATGAGAGTCGGAATGACGGAAGTAGGTCACATGGAAGAGGAACGTTTTGGTGGTTCTGAAAAGCGCTTTTTGACTTGAGTGATTAGTTCTGGGCTGCACGGCGGACGAGTGGTTAGCGCGCAGACCTCACAGCTAGGAGACCCGGGTTCAATTCCACCCTCGGCCATCTCTGTGTGGAGTTTGCATGTTCTTTTCTCCGGGTACTCCGGTTTCCTCCCACATTCCAAAAACATGCTAGGCTAATTAGCGACTCCAAATTGTCCATAGGTATGAATGTGAGTGTGAATGGTTGTTTGTCTATATGTGCCCTGTGATTGGCTGGCCACCAGTCCAGGGTGTACCCCGCCTCTTGCCCCAAGACAGCTGGGATAGGCTCCAGCAACCCTTGTGAGGATAAGCAGTAGAAAATGAATGAATGAATGAATGAGTTCTCCTCCTATTTTGTGTGGAAGTGGTAACTTTTTGGCTTCTTATTTTGTCTTTCCCCACCCTCGGTCATCTCTGTGTGGAGTTTGCATGTTCTCCCCGTGCATGCGTGGGTTTTCTCCGGGTACTCCGGTTTCCTCCCACATTCCAAAAACATGCTAGGTTTAATTAGCGACTCCAAATTGTCCATTGGTATGAATGTGAGTGTGAATGGTTGTTTGTCTATATGTGCCCTGTGATTGGCTGGCCGCCAGTCCAGGGTGTACCCCGCCTCCCGCCCCGAAGACAGCTGGGATAGGCTCCAGCACCCCCCCGTGACCCTCGTGAGGATAAGCGGTAGAAAATGAATTAATGAGTTCTCCTCCTATTTTGTGTGGAAGTGGTAACTTTTTGGCTTCTTATTTTGTCTTTCCCCACCCTCGGTCATCTCTGTGTGGAGTTTGCATGCGTGGGTTTTTTCTCCGGGTACTCCGGTTTCCTCCCACATTCCAAAAACATGCTAGGTTAATTAGCGACTCCAAATTGTCCATAGGTATGAATGTGAGTGTGAATGGTTGTTTGTCTATATGTGCCCTGTGATTGGCTGGCCGCCAGTCCAGGGTGTACCCCGCCTCCCGCCCCGAAGACAGCTGGGATAGGCTCCAGCACCCCCCCGTGACCCTCGTGAGGATAAGCGGTAGAAAATGAATGAATGATTAGTTCTGATCCTTACTGGACTCGGACTAACATACCAGTCTGAGCTCCGGCATGGTGTCCAGTTTGATCTTGTGGTCTTTGTGCTCCACGGACAGCTTGTAGTTGATCTGGGGCAGCTCCAGGTAGCCCAGACCCAAACCCACCTAACATCCCGACAACAAACAAGGAAGCATTGAGAAACGTGTTGAGCGCCCGGATTGGAAAAACGATGTGCTTTACTTTGTATAGTTTGGGTCTGACGGGAGCGAAGTCATCCGGGACGTGTTTCTTAATCTCCTCCGGTTGCCCCCCCAGGATCTCCCAGAAAGTGGGAGGCTCCTGCTTCTGCATGAGGGTTGTGATCTCCGCCTTCCCTTTACGCTCGTTCTTGTTGATCTTCTCGGCGAATAACCTGAAAGGCGACGGCGAACATGTACGGCCATGGAACATAAAAAAATGTTTATGTTCTTTTTCATTCCCAAAAAATCCGTTAGCTGATTATTGTCCCTCCTACCTGGCCTTTGTGGTCCCACTCAGCGTGGCATTGGCTCCCCTCCAGATAAAGATTTCCAGCCCGGTGTCCACCAGGAACACGTACCTGCCAAATAGTGAGACATTGAATGTTAGAAAGCCCCTAATTTACATTGCATTGTCCACCCATCCATTCATCCATTTTCCTCCGCTTATCCGGGTCCGGGTCGCGGGGGCAGCAGTCTTTAGTAGGGAAGCCCAGACTCCCCGGTCCCCGGCCACCTCCTCCAGCTCCACCGGGAGGACACCAAAGCGTTCCCAGGCCAGCTGTGAGACATAATGCCTCCAGCGTGTCCTGGGTCTGCCCCCGGGGACTTTTCCCGGCTGGGTATGCCCGGAACACCTCACCGGGGAGGGGTCCGGGAGGCATCCGGACTAGATGCCCGAGCCACCTCAACTGGGTGAGGGTGGGAACATAGATCCAGCTTTACCCTCCGGCTCAGACATTGCATTGTATCATTTGATAATGTTCAGCTTTGAGTGTCGTTTGTCCTACTGTGTTCAGCGGTCAGTAAACGCACCACAGTGCAGGACGTTTTTTTTTTTCGGTTGAACAATTCATAGATCTCTGAGTCTTCTTGGTTGATGCCGTGCGTGGATGCGTAGAGGGTGAGTTTTCGGCTCTGTTGTGGGAGCTGTGGAGTTGTTCGGGCGCCCTTGTCACCAAGTTAGGCTCGGTGCTAATATCGGTATCTAAGCTAGCTGTGACTAACTGTTGTTCTAGTGAGCGTCATGTTTGCTTGGATTCTTTGTTGATTTCTGTGTATTCCGTATTAGGGATCGACCGATATGGTTTTTTGGGGGCCGATGCCGATTTTTTTCCATCACCCTTAGCCGATGGCTGATTTTGCTTTGGCCGATATTGCTGAAAAGCTAACTCTATTACTTTTGAAATCCCGCCCTTGTTGTGATTCAACAGTGGGGGCGGGGTACCGCGACTAGTACGTGTGTTGCGGGGTCCTCTACCGCCGGGGCAGCTTGGAAAAATACATCGGCGAACCCACGCGCGTATCGGCCGATACCGATTACAAGGGGGAAAAAACGCAAATATCGTCCGGCCGATGTATCGGTCGATCCTTATTCCGTACCTTTGGCTCATCATTATGTTTGTGTAATACGAGTTACGTTACTTATCATTTATTGTGTATTTGTCTTTGTATGTATGTCTCCCCAGTACCACATCATAAACATAAATAAAATCTCCAAAAGAGGACAACGTTCAGTGTTCTTTGATTTAAACACACCCCCTTATACCTTTGACCGCTCCAAACCAGTGCATCCTTAGAGACGATCTCCCCACCAGAAATGCTTCTCCGTTACATTGAATATTACCAGAAAGTTCCATGAGTGTGTGTGTGTGTGGGTCACCGTGGATCGAGGGAGCAGGACTTCACGGGTACGGACTCCAGGCGGATGTTTTTCTTGCCATAAACTCTGTACAGCCTGATTAGAGACACATTATTATTATTATTTTTTTTTTTTAGCACCGACGGAGACTCAAATTCTTGGCCAATTAAACTGTAGTCTACCTGACAGGATAGTGTGTGTCCTCCACGGTGTAGAATCCACTGGCGGTGCCTCCCTCGATGTAGGAGATCTCGTTGTTAAAGACCTGCGTATGAGAGGCCGTGAATGGTAATGGTAATGACATCCCATAATCAGTTCACAGTTCCACATGTCCAAAAGGAGTAGGAAGAAGCAAAGCTTATTAAATCCTACCCCTCCATCTGGTACTTTTACAATCAGTAACTGTTACATTTGTTCACTTCCTGCTTTCCTAATAGAATTTTAATTTATTCTAATTTTATTTAATTTTTTTTTACTTAATTGTATTTTTAATTATTTTAATTTGTTTTTGTTGACATCCTGCTTTCCTAATATAATTTTAATTTTTTTAAATAATTTTTTTTACTTAATTTTATTTTATTATTATTTTTTTGTCACGTACCGAAGTACGAGATGACATGAGCATCCAATGACATAATGTGTACCATATTAAGTGTCAATATAGTGATATATATATATATATATATATATATATATATATATATATATATATATATATATATATATATATATATATATATATATATATATATATATATATATATATATATATATATATATATATATATATATATCAACTGGTTCAAGACTCTTCATCCTTGTATTTAGCAAACATCAACTGCTTGTATTGTTTCTTGAATTGGCTCATCGTTGTGCATTGTTTGATTTCCTTACTCAATCCATTCCATAGTTTGATTCCACATACTGAAATGCTATGGCTTTTTAACGTAGTCCTAGCATAGAAGTGTTTCAAATGTACTTCGTCCCCGAGATCATATTGGATGACATTTTTAGGTAATTGGTTGTTTTTAGCCTTATGCATTATTTTAGCTGTTTGAAGATGAACTAAAATAATAAAGGAGACACGTATCGTACGTATTTTACGCAGCAAGAGGATGTTTATACATACGGCGCTAAACTCCTCGCTTTCATCTCCCATCTCCTCCCTTATCGTCCGGCACTCTGCTCCGAGGAAGTTCCTGAGGTTGACGGCGTGGATGGCGGAGCCGGCCTTTTTGTCCAGTGTGGCTTCCTGGCCGATCCAGTAGTAGATCTGCCAGGTCAGCGCTCCGTTGTCGTCCAAAAACGTCTACAAAAGGACGACGAGAGGCCGGGTCAGTACAGAGTAGCGACAAATGATAGCGGTGATAATGATGGCTGACCTTGAGGACGATGTAGCAGTCGGCCTCGTAAAACTTTCCGTGGAATGTTTCATCGACTTGCATGGGAACGAAATTCTCGATCTGCCATACGCTCACACCCGGTATCTGGGGTGCGGAGAGGGGGGGGAGAAGTGCTTAATGTGGTCTTGCAACACAGGAAGACAAGGAGTCGTGATCATTTACCTGGCCCGCATCTTCCATGAAGAACTCAGAGTAGTCCAGTTGCGGCTTCTCCAGACTCTTATCCCATCGCCGTACCTTTAAATCTCCATATTTCAAATCCCCGTTCTCCTACGGAGTGTTCAAGTCGAGGTATTTATTTATTTACTCAGCATTCGGCGGGGAAAAAACTCTTTCCTCACCTCCAGGTTCTTCTTCTCCTGTGCGACATCACTCATGCCCTTCAGCACTTGCTTGGCCTGATCGTCCTGGGAACAGTCCTTTCTCCTCCTCAGCCTCATCTTCCTCGCCAGGGGATCTCTAGGGCTGGCTCCTGCACATGCAAGTAGCGACAACCCCCATGGAAACATGCTGAGAGTGCAAGATGGCGCTGGCTATTAAAGTAGCGGAGTCACAAGATACTCGGTTCATGAGACGATACACAAGATCGGGTCTACGAGATTTTAACAATATTGTAATCTATGTTACACTGTGTGTGTATATACTGTGGCCCCGTCTGCACCCATCAGGACAACGAGACTCTGACTGAGGGCTCACTCTGTTCCTGCTGTTGTTCTATGGAACAACGGTGCTGAAACCCTCTTCCCGTATGTCATTCTTTATTGTCCCATGGCTCACGCCCATATTATTTTTCCAAAGGAGAAATCATGTGGTGTTTTAAATCATGTGACACCCCCAAAATGAAAGCCAACGACAGCACACACCTCCCCCGGCCGCTGCCACAGTGGCGGGCGAGGCCCCGGCCAGGCGTAGCTGGTTCTGCAGGGAAAAGTCGATGTTGTACCACTCGGCTGCTCTGTCCACCGGCTTGGGGGGCATCACCAGGTTGGGGTTCTCGCGCACGTCCAGTATCTACAAAGACATTGCGTTTTTATAGGAAGTATATAAAGGTGACTTGACTATTGTACTACTACTATTGACGTCCGATACCTCCAAGTCGGTCAGGAAATGAATGGCCTCGGGCAGTGTCACCAGGCGGTTTTTGTTCAGCACGAGCTTCTTAAGTTTGCCACACCTGCACCCCCCCGCCCCCCCAAACAAAACAAAAAAAAAGCACAGACTCGGTTTAAGATAGACGTGGTTTTGGAAACGTGCCGACGTAATGTCTTCTACCCACCTACAGAGTCCCTCGGGGATGAGTTCCAGGTTGTTGTTGGCGGCCATAAACTCGGCCAGATTGGACAGTTTGCCCACGCCAGGTGGAACCCCGTCAAAGTCCAGTTTGTTGGAGTTCACGTACAGCTTTTTCAGTTTGGACAGCTTACAGATGGCCGACTGGATGACAAGATTTGTAATCGTCATTTCAGCTGCAAGATTTTTTTTTTTTTAAGTCATCCTTACAGGCAATGAGGTGAGCTGGTTGCGGCTCAGGTTGAGCGTCTCAAGTTGAGTCCACTGGTCAATGCAGAGCGACAGTTCCGAGATCTGATTACTACTCAGGTTGAGGCGTTTTAAACTTCCCAGTGAATAGAGGCACTCCGGTACCCGAGTCAGGTCGTTGCAGGACAAGTCGACATCTGGAGGGGAGCGACACAGAAGGAAAAGTCCTGAATAATGGTGTAGTCACGCATGGATCAAACTTTTGTTTTTGATGGTTAAATGCGCTACCTGCTAACTGCAGGAGACCCTCCAGGCTTGTGGGCATGTTGCTCTGCGTTCTCTGGGTGTTCCTCAGGTGGAGAGTTTGCAGCGCCACCATGGCTGGCAGCTGTCTGCTCACACAGGTAATAATCACACAAAAAGTAATATTTTACATTAAGACTGACTAGAACTGAGCATTGTATTTGCTTCTACTCCAAGTCTATTTCTTACCGCAACTGGGCATGCATCAGTGGGTTGTTGTTCAGGATGAGAGTCTGCAAGTGGACCAGGCGTCTCATCTGGGGAGGCAGGCTGTCCAGCTTGTTGTCGCTGAGGTCCAGATACAGCAGGTCAGTCAGGTTGATGAACAGCTGGTTGGGGATGGAGTCAATGCCGTTGTGGCTCAGATTGAGCACCAGCATGTTCCTGCTGTTCTCGAGGTCTCTGGGGATCTCCGTCAGCTGGTTGTAGCTCAGGTCCTATAAGAGAAGAACGTGCGAGTCCTTAAAAAAAAATGTCCTCAAATCACAGAGGTGGGAATTCTGACAGATTTTGCTGTACCAGCACAGACAGGTCATCGAGCTGGAAGATGTCATCTGGGACGCCAGAGTTTTTCAGGTTGTTGGCACGTGCAACCACAGCCTGCACAGATGGTCAAATCAACGCATTTAGGCCATTTGTACTTGTACTGTGTATTAAAACCCAATAAATGATGGTGACTGTTTAATCAGGATTCATTTCATTTCCATTGCAGTTTCACATGTTGCGCTACACATTGTGTACATATGCTCGTTAATTACCCTCAAGTTTGGCAAACTGGACAGCTCCCCGTGTAAGGTGGTCAGGCTGTTGTGGCTCACTGAGAGATGCTCCTGCAGGAAAGAAACAAGTCATTTCATGACTTCTGCTTTAAAAAAAAAAAAGACAAAATGCATCACCACACTCTGATTTTGACTTCACATATTTAAGCGGCATTATGTGATCGCAAACAGTTGCGCAACTCAGCGACTGCTAGCTACAAAAACAGACTAATCTTGTTTACCCATATGTTGTAAGTGTAAACAATGTCAGAAAAGAGCACAAAGCTGGAGAGGTTAATCTTATCAGTGACGTTAACCACGCTCGCTCTAAACAAAGAAATGCAACAATCTGTTCACTCAATATGAAAACACAAAGTGGTGCGTTTTGAGGAACATTTTTATGCAATGGGACATGACACACAACAGCCACACATCAATGAGTGAACCAACTTCCCTGAAATAAACTGGACAAAAAAAAAACAACACAAATGCTGTAAACAGATGGTGTCCTAGTAAGTAAACAGCAATGTAGTTCTCACCAGCTTCTGTAGAGAGGAAAGCTCCTCTGGGAGGTAACACAGCCCGGTCCTATTCAGTTTGAGCCATCGCAAGCTGCTCATGCATTTGACATGTTCTGGGAAATATCCACCCTGAAAGGATTCCAAAGATAGTTATAAATTAACACAGTGATATTGATGACTTGACAATGCATTCTTCCCTTAGAGACAGATATTTAACCAAAGACAGATACAGTATGCTAATGTTTGTTTACCTGAATTGACGACAAATAAGTAAAACCGCAACTTTAAGTAGATATTAAAGAATAACCCACTTTGGGTATATTTATCTAGCAAAATTTCAATGAATAACAACGCCATCTTTTCTTCACTGCTGAATTTAATGTAAATGTATGCTATTGTTGGTTATATCATAGGATTCAAACAAGTTATGTGCAACAGGTATCTGTGTAACTACAATTTTACAAACAGACGGACATGGAAGCGATGTTGTTGTTAGAAATTGTAAATAACTGTCGGTTCAAGCATACGTCCCGTCATTTTAATAAATACATACATTGTTGGTAAACAGTCAATTCGTTCACTTTTAAATCTGCTGTTGTACAGTATAAGCGAATGGGATGCTCAAGTTAGGAGCTAACTTTGTTTAACCCAGTTCAAGTTGGAGTGCCCATAAGATGTAAACAAACACAAAGCGAAAGAATGTTGGTTAAGAGCATTTAAGAGTTAAACATTTTAGTACTCCGAGACAAATTTGAATGTACTGGTTCATGTCAAATATCTTGACAACTGGCTAACGCCCAGCTAATAATGTTAAGCTAAGCTAGTGTTGTGGCGAGACTCAGGCTTTATTCATTTAGTGTACTGACTCTTGAAGTTTAACTGGATAATTTGATTTACGAGCAAGCGACCAGTCATAAAAACATACTACACACGCGAATACATATTAGAAAGCTTACTTTAAAGTCGTTCCCACTGAGGTCTACCCCCCTTATAAAGGGAAGCACTCCGGTGGCAGCCATTTCTGCTAAATGATGTCAGCTGCTCCGCTGTCTCAAGTCTATTTTGGTTGTATTGTTCTTCTTTTTCATTACAAAGATGGCAACACAATGTTTTTCGTGCATTAGCGCCCCCTTTCGCTTTGGGGCGTAGCCTAAAAAAAATACAAACGCACAGCGTTACCCAATGGTGGCCTACAATTCACAATATCAGTTAATGTCATATTTTATTTAAAAAGAAAATTATTATTTACACTGATAATTATTGTGTATAATGAAGACATCACGAACCACTTTGTATGTGGAAAAAAATACATAAATACCTAAATTGTCACGTCATGCCACAGTACAGTAAACGTCAATACCGGAAGTGTGTGTTTCCCCTTCAAAGTACGCTTGCAAGTCTCGAGATATTTTTCGTGGCTTTATACGCCATGTGTTTTATTCTGAAAGTAGTTAAATGGGATGTAGGCTTTTACGTAATGACATCATCGCTAAAGGCCCTCCTTGTCAGCTGTGACTCGAAGGTTTTTTCATAATCGCTTATAAACATTAATATTCCAGAAGGAGGCCACACCATGGAGAGCAATTCTACACGATATAATGTTCAATTGTATATTTATGATTTATCACGGGGAATGGCACGTAATCTCAGCCCTATCATGCTAGGTAAGTACAGACCCCCCGGCATCATTTAACGTCAAACAGTCGGCTTTCTCTTGCCTATTTCTTTCTCTTTAATATCCTCCATTAAATCACAATTTCTTTCATTTCAACAGGAAAACAACTGGACGGTATATGGTATGGGACACATTTGCATTTATACACTTAGTTAACTCCAAATGTAAAAAAAAGCGCTTAGTCATGTCAAGTTAGCTCAACAGTGTTTTGGTCCCTGAGCAGCTTACATTAGCTAACATTAGCTAACATAACAACATAGCATGTTGACACTAGCCTCAGGTGGTGTTTACAATTCTGTCCTAGCAAATGATGACTACGCATTTGAAGTATACAGTATTGCCATTGTTTGTACTACAAAATGAATGAATCTCTTGTCCAGGCACACAGCCATAGTGGCATACGGGGATGAGTTCTTCTTTGGAGGGGAAGGGATCTCCAGCTGTTCGCCTGTAAGTCTCTTCGAATTACTTACTAATATTTACATTTGTTTTATACATTAAAGTGAGAGGGCTGTATATTGTCAGTATAAAAATTGTATATTTCAAAAAAATTGCTTGAATTAAGCATTTTCAAACATAAAAAATGCCAAATGATAAACTACAATACAAATATAAGGTATTCAGAAGAATACTGTCTGTAGTATTCTACACTGTCACTAATGTTAGGTGAGACACACAAGCACAAGTCGTTTGAACCATCTCACAGCAGTCACAATAACCCCCGACACAAGCTACAGTTGCGTCCGTAACCCCCCCGCCAAACTACTTCCTGTCCATCCTCCATTCAGCTCAGCACAGGAAGTCATTCGCAGCAACACATGAGCATAAATCTCATTTATTTCTTAAATAGCTTATGCTCTATTATCATGTGGGTGTGTAAATGTGACCATAGGGGTGCTATGTCATGTCTAGAGGGCTCTAATAATATTAAAACCCTTATTTAGAAGCTTGTAAACTGGTTTTCTATACTCTTAACTGTGAAAATAATAATAATAAGATGAAGAAATTAGTGACTAGGGTATTCCCATAAAAGATGATGATGTACTTTTCAGGGTGGAACAATGCTGGGACCCCCTGACACAGTTGTGGAACTTGGTGAGACCGAAGTCTCGGAGGAGATCTTCATGGAGTATCTCTCATCTTTGGGAGAAAGCACTTACAGGTACACTTTGTAGTGTCTCTATGTAGTCCTACTGTTTTTTTAACCTAAAAATAACTTTGTTAACTTTGTCAGATGTACAGTATTTGGCAGCATCCAGATTTATTATCGTCACAGACCTCTCCTAAAAGTTGTTTCTCTTCCATTCTTTCAGAGGTGACAGGTATCGACTGTTTGAGCACAACTGCAACACGTTCACCAACGAGGTGGCTCAATTCCTGACAGGCACGCCCATCCCTTCCTACATCACTGACCTCCCGTCTGAAGTCCTCGCCACGTGAGTTTAATGACCCCGCCTACACGCTCGCCGCACCTTCATAGTCAGACAGGGACACAACGTATTTCTCAAATATGATTTTTGCTCACAAAAAAGTGATTTAATGAATACATGATAATTACGCACAATTATCTATTCATTTGGAAGTTTAAATGCGTTTCATGTACCCGTGAGGCGTATTTATGGCTTGAACCTGGACTGTGTCGTGAGTGAACAAAGGCAATTGAAGAGAGAAGTGGAGGTTTTCCATTCCTTTTCTCTTTCACATGCTTCACATACTTATAAACGACAAGTACGGTATGTTTGGGGACAAACATGTATAAATCATGGGCTTTTTTATAACTGTGCTACATGTATGCTGTAATATTGCATATTTATCAATGATTGTGTCTTCTGTGGAGGGGTAAAATGGCCCCTTTTTTAGAGATGAAAAATACTAGAAGCATTTTTTGGACCAAAAACTGTGAATTTGCAGGGCCTTGAATGCTGCACGACAAATGTGCAGGTATCCACTCTACATAATAAACCAAAGGCTCCCAAAGGAGACACCAGTGAACTTCCGGGGAGGTGCAGCAGCATGAGAAAAATAAAGAAAAACACATTTCAAACCCAGCTAAGCTAACTTCAGTTAGGTGGAAGGCAAAATAACGTTTGTTTTAGCTCTGCCTAAAAGATTGCTGTAAATCAAACTGTTAAAAAAACAATAAAAATGGCAATTTTTGCGTCATTTCCAGCAAAAGGATAACAAATGTTTCCAGGCGATGAACAATTTTAGCCTTAAGTGCTGCATTAATGATGTAAGGATCTTCTTTTATCGCCCAGACCGTTTGGCCAGATATTGCGACCCATTCTGGACTCCATCCACATCGCCCCGCCGGGAGGCAACGTCATCAACGGAGGGAGAAACATCTAAAACACAGAGAGAGAGAGAGAGAGAGAGAGAGAGAGCAACGAACACATAGGCTCAATTCCATTGGAGTCGGTCAGCAAGTGGTCTCAAATAAAGATCCCGTGCCCGTTTTTAACGACGACACCCGGTGCCATATGTCTTCGGACGATAAGATGATAAGAGTATGTATGTTTCACGACGTTTACTTCACCAAGGTGCACCCGCACAATCCAATCCAATGCAAGAGAATTCTGCCTTTACAAGCTTAATGCGTATTATTATGGTAGTACGTGCGGTGGTGTACTGCATCATACATTAACAGTACCTGTATCGGTTTGTATAGTTAATATACAATTTGAATTCAAGTACAAAATATCATTCAGAGTTACACTTGCTGCTGACGACAATGGAAGACATTTATTTCAGAGACATCTTTAATATATATCTTTATTAATATATTGTTTTAGCAACAAGAACCTTTTCATGTCCGTACCACTTATATTATATTTCCTGATTAGTCCCCCTCCATCACTCGTCCTTTTGTACCGTTTCAACCCAACATTTGTCGCCTTCTTTTACCTTTCTACAACATGACCATTCCATTTGCCGAACTGTTGTTTACAACGTAAGTCACACCACAGCAGGATGAACTGGAAACATCAGCTCGTAACCGCTTACGGTTCAGCGTTTAGTCATCAGAACCCCTTCTTTCTATCTTTCTATACCGGCGTGTGTGTGTGTGTATGGTACTTCACGTCCGTGCCTTCATTTCCCTCTGCTTTGCTACTATAAGACTTGACGTGAAGTCTCGTAACGCTTTCCTCACGTGTAGATACAGTCACCTATAAGAATCCCGGTGCCGAGTCATCTAATGCCACTATACAGAGAAGGCTTGATTTGTAAAATATATACAAGAAACGGGGGGGGGGGGCGAGGATGCGTTCGGACGTCATTGTGTAATCAAACTGAAGGACGAAAGAAGCACAGAACCGGCATTGATTCTTAACTCCACCTTGCAGGCAGCCATCGACATTTTTGCACTCAATAGCAATTTATTTATTTTAATCTCTCATGCACTGAAATAATATCAAAACATGATATTTTGTGACTTCCCCTTTCAGTCAATTAACCTTCCATATATATATATATATAATTTGACACGGTAACCACACCCATGAAGTGTACCGGTGAGCAAATCTTCATTTCATCACTAGCTTCCTCATATCCTTTCCCACACGAGATGTAGTTATCATATTGTTAATATTGTTGTGTATGTTTTTGTAATTTGACCAACACATAAAGCCATTCATTGATTACTACTTCTTCAAAATCTCTGGTCTTATTTTGGGCTTATTATTGACTGAATGGAGCTGTTCACATGCAGAGGTGGTGGTGGTGGGGGGGGGGGGCATGGTTTGCCACATTTTCACGAGTTCATAAGTAGAAGTTATGAGATATGAATACATAATCCAGAAACCCACGAAATATCCCACAGCTTTTTCTTGTCAGGAAGTTTTCTACCACTGGGGGCGTTTGTTCTGCAGCAGGTCACGTCTCCGACCTTTTGGATCCTCAAGCCCAAAGTCCTTATGAACTGAGCTTTTGCCCCCCCACCCCCCCCCCCCCCCCCACCCCCTCCGAGACATAAATGTCACATCATTCCATTCCGTGGTGTAATTTCACTGGAGGCTTCAAACGGCCACATCATGGCGACCTGAAATGATGGCCATCCTCTAATACGACGGCTTGGAACAGAAATCAAGTGGAAATTCACCTCCAGTGCTGAACGCACCAAAGGTTGGACAATTTGGAGTGTTCTGGCGGTTAGCGTGCAGGCCACACAGCTAGGATACCCGTGTTTGATTCCACCCTCAGCCATCTTTATGTGGAGTTTGCATTTTCTCAATGTGGATGCGTGGGTTATCTCCGGGTACTCCGGTTTCCTCCCACATTCCAAAAACATGCTAGGTTAATTAGCGACGCCAAATTGTCCATAGGTATGAATGTGAGTGTGAATGGTTGTTTGTCTATATGTGCCCTGTGATTGGCTGGCCACCAGTCCAGGGTGTACCCCGCCTCTCGCCCGAAGAAGACACCTGGGATAGGCTCCAGCACCCCCCGTGACCCTCGTGAGGATAAGCGGTCGAAAATGAATGAATGAGTTCTCCTCCTATTTTGTGTGGAAGTGGTAACTTTTTGGCTTCTTATTTTGTCTTTCCCCACCCTCGGCCATCTTTATGTGGAGTTTGCATGTTCTCCCCCCGTGCATGCGTGGGTTTTCTCCGGGTACTCCGGTTTCCTCCCACATTCCAAAAACATGCTAGGTTAATTAGCGACTCCAAATTGTCCATAGGTATGAATGTGAGTGTGAATGGTTGTTTGTCTATATGTGCCCTGTGATTGGCTGGCCACCAGTCCAGGGTGTACCCCGCCTCTCGCCCGAAGAAGACACCTGGGATAGGCTCCAGCACCCCCCGTGACCCTCGTGAGGATAAGCGGTCGAAAATGAATGAATGAGTTCTCCTCCTATTTTGTGTGGAAGTGGTAACTTTTTGGCTTCTTATTTTGTCTTTCCCCACCCTCGGCCATCTTTATGTGGAGTTTGCATGTTCTCCCCCCGTGCATGCGTGGGTTTTCTCCGGGTACTCCGGTTTCCTCCCACATTCCAAAAACATGCTAGGTTAATTAGCGACTCCAAATTGTCCATAGGTATGAATGTGAGTGTGAATGGTTGTTTGTCTATATGTGCCCTGTGATTGGCTGGCCACCAGTCCAGGGTGTACCCCGCCTCTCGCCCGAAGAAGACACCTGGGATAGGCTCCAGCACCCCCCGTGACCCTCGTGAGGATAAGCGGTCGAAAATGAATGAATGAATGAGTTCTCCTCCTATTTTGTGTGGAAGTGGTAACTTTTTGGCTTCTTATTTTGTCTTTCCCCACCCTCGGTCATCTCTGTGTGGAGTTTGCATGTTCTCCCCGTGCATGCGTGGGTTTTCTCCCGGTACTCCGGTTTGATTTATTTTTTGTTTACAGATCTTATTTATTCATGGACTTGAACACAGACTTGTTTTCAGTGATATTACAGCAATGATCTGCTCAGATCAGGGAGGTGAAGAAGCGGAGGGACGATTTTATTGATCTTGATTTTCACAGATTAGTGACTGTGTGGGAGAATTATGTGTAGAAATGCACAAAAGTATTATTAATACATGAGGATATCAAAAGAAACAATCCTTACTAATGTTGTAATGATATGTAGTACATACACTGGCCACCAGATGTCGGTAATGTTACATTAATGAGACAGGAAGCACTGGGTGACTCTTGATTCTGTCTATATATTATGTCTACTATTTTGGATACTATGAGTGTAAAGGTGACTATAACGTGGCTCGAGTAATTTTAAAACATTTAGAAAGTCATAAACAGGCTTTCTATACTCGAATTTTGAAAATTTTTAACATTGAACGCAACTTCCTGCGATAAACAAGGGACGAGTTGTACAATACATACTGATATCGCTACCTAGTGTACACATTTGGTTCCTCAGCGCCATGTTGAAATGTAGTCATTCAGGGTGAGGAATATTCCTGTCCATCAAGGCATGGGTTTCACCTTTAAGCCCCGCCCACCATCACATCCTTCCTGTTTCTAGCTAATATTTGGATCACTGGATTATTGTTTTGCCTGAAATGACACCGTCTTGCTTGCAATTGCAGCACTTCCCAAGATTCCCGTCTCATTTGTCCTCCTTGTCGTCTCAACCGAAGTTTCAGCCAAAAGAAGTCATTGTTTTGTCAGACACACTTTGTAACCGGGATGGCTGGGAGACTGGGAAGGCCCTGATAGGAGGTATAAGTTCAAAGTTCCCGGTCATTTGTTTCCATGCATCTAAGTTCCAGCCAAGGTCGCGAAAGTCCTACTTTTCACTCCATCTTGTTGCTATACTTCCTCCTTGAGCACACCTCGCCGTCTATCTTGTCCGCCAACCACCTGGCCCGGGTCACCCGTTTGGAATCGCTTACGTCAACAGCTGCTGTGCTCTCCTTATCGCTGTCAAGCCGCTGCCACGACCTTGCATATTAAGTACATAGATGCATAAATACGAGGGAGAAATGGGAAGTGTCCCGGAGACCTTCTGCCGCCTCACTCGGCATTCGCTCTTATTTGCTAGAGTGCCCTTGGCTCGACCCATCTGGACGCTGCTGGTGAGTGTGCATGAGTGCATCCATGTGTGTGTGTATGTGTGTGTATGTGTGTGTGTGTGATCAACTTGAAGGAGCTTGATGGACTTTTCCACAAGCACCTGCTGGATAAACCTTTGTTCCAGCATGTGGATATTCGGTAGTTCCTCACAATCCATTTTATTTGGAATACGGACAAATTACGTGGAAAAGAACTTTTCTGTGGGCAGTGCCCCACCAGCTGGCACATCTTTCATCTTAAATCCCCGCGATTCACTCGGGTTAAGTTTCGGGATATCCGATATTAACGGTACTGCATAAAAAATGCGATATCAGTTGATTTTGGTATCCATATTTTTTCCCGATCAGGAAATTCGTATGTCATGTTACACATATCGATATCGGAAATTGAGAGTTGGACATTATCGGAAAAAAATCAGCAAAATACGTATGTCGGACATCCCTAGTTACGTTCCAAGTTCCCCCCAAAAAGCACCTAAAAATGCCAATATTTGATTACAGTGGAACCTTGGTTAACATATGCCTCGGTTAGCATGTTTTTCTCAAAATCGGTATCGGAAATTGAGAGTTGGACAATATCGGGAAAAAATAAATATGTCGGACATTCCTAGTTACGCTACAAGTTCCCCTCAAAAAGTGCCTAAAAATGCCAATATTTGATTTCAGTGGAACCTTGGTTAACATATGCCTTGGTTAGCATGTTTTTCTAAAATTCTGTATCGGAAATTGAGAGTTGGACAATATTGGCAAAAATCAGCAAAATAAGTATGTCGGACATCCCGAGTTACGTTCCAAGTCCCCCCCCAAAAAGCGCCTAAAAAGGCCAATATTTGATTACAGTGGAACCTTGGTTAACATTTGCCTTGGTTAGCATGTTTTTCTAAAATTCTGTATCGGAAATTGAGAGTTGGACAATATCGGAAAAAAATCAGCAAAATACGTATGTCGGACATCCCTAGTTACGTTCCAAGTTCCCCCCAAAAAGCGCCTAAAAATGCCAATATTTGATTACAGTGGAACCTTGGTTAACATATGCCTCGGTTAGCACGTTTTTCCAAAAATTGGTATCGGAAATTGAGAGTTGGACAATATCGGAAAAAATCATTAAAATAAGTATGTCGGACATTCCTAGTTACATTCCAAGTTCCGCGCAAAAAGCGCCTAAAAATGCCAATATTTGATTACAGTGGAACCTTGGTTAACATATGCTTCGGTTAGCATGTTTTTCCAAAAACATTGAAAATTGACGCCAAAATTTAGCCTCGTTTGCGTCCATTTCCTTTTAGCGTACATTATTAATACACTGCATGAGTGCAACTGTTCTTACTGTGTTTTTATCACATTAGCCTATTAGCCTGCTAATACATGGAAACAGGAAGTGGTTGACTCTCTACTTCCCTGTCGCTGCACGCCAGCTATTCTTACCAAAATAAAATATTTTTGCATTTTTTTATAGTAGAAAATTCCTGCTTTCTGCATGGAGGCGAGATCAACAAGGGCGCCTCCTTCCTGTTTTGCCATTAGTTATTTATTGAATTCAATTGTGTTTCTCAGCTGTTGATCAATTGATTGCATGTGATTGGTACAATAGCTGAGACCCCGGAAAAAAGCAAAAAAAATGTTTGTTTCTGGGTGAAAACGAGCGGATTGACAAGTACGCCGCTGCCCCCTTCTTGTAGGCCCTCATTAGTGTTTAGTTGCAGAGCTGTTGTGATGCCTTCAGGGCCCGTAAGCACAGCAAACATACTCTAGGTCTGGAGAGGTGAAAAGGAAAAATGAGGTGAGGTTGAGGAAAAACTGCACAAGACAGCGGAAAAGTGTGGATGCCGGATTTTGTAGCGTCCTAACCTGGTCTAAAGTGTCATCATAATGATGATTGACAGATAACCATAACCGGGATATTGCTAGAAAAATTCCTAATGTGCATTTTCCATGCTGCTGCTATGGAGGCTGTTTTTGATTCAGACTGCAATACACTAAAATTAGAACAAGCCTGGAAGCTTGACATTCCTCCATAGCAGGGGTCGGCAACCTTTCCTATCAAAAGAGCCATTTTACTAAAAGGGAAATAGAATGGAGTCGCAAAACATAATTCAAAAACAATATCTTATGAACTTTCAGAACTTTGAAAGCGACGTGATCACATCCAAAGCGAAATGCGAGTCTCCCATGATTTTGATTGACTGCCAGATTTAGAGGGAATTTTGGGGTATCAAAGTAGTTCCGAGGAGAAAAAGCGGAGAGTACTTTTTCGAGTACTCTTGCTAGTATCGGATCTTGCTAATATAGAAGATAAATGTACATAAATATCTGTGTAAATTAAATGTTAATTTTAATTACATTTTAATTAAATGTTAATTTAAAATATTTATTTTAAATATTAATTTAAATTATATTTAATGTTCAATTAGTTATTATTAAATTATGTTAAATTATTATTTAACATATTTAATGTTAAATTATATTTTAAATGTTAATTTAAAATATTTATTTTAATGAACATTTAATTAAAATGTAATTAAAATTGTTAATTAAAATTATTAATTTTAATTTCATTTAATTACTTTAATTAAATTATACTGTTTACATTTGTTGACAAACATGTTCACTCTGGCCCCAACAAGTTCGGGTGTTAAATACTTGACCATTGCGACGGGAGCCACGACAAAGAGGTTGAAGAGCCACATGCGGCTCTGGAGCCGTGGGTTGCCGACCCCTGCTCCATAGCAATGCAACCACCTCATCTTGTACTACCTCCTTTTCACCACTAGATGACACTAATTCTGAGTGCGGTTCTGTTTGCACACAATATTTGAGGTCCACAAAAAGCCACACTCAAAGTGACGGACAAACCCATTCTGTCACTGACGTAAACACAACACTTGAAACAGTAATAGCCGAGATGCATAATACAGGGCAAGATGATTCCAAGTCAAATATTCATGCTTTGTAATATCCTGTAATGCGCACGGTGCAGTTTTATGCAGAACAGTGAGGTGTGACAACGGTGCGACAGCCCAGGCGTGAAATAACTGGCTGCTGCGGCCTATTGTTCGCCTGCTAATGCTCACATGGAGAGGTCAGCATTTTGATTCCTAAATGGCAAATTCATGCGGCGCCTTTTATACCTTTTAAAGGAGGTCACCGTGCCGTGACAATGTTGCCTCATTCATTTACTACTGCTATTATTATTATTATTATACAACCAAATAACACAATATACAGTATTTTCTACACATAATGTACAAGGCAATGTTTTTGACGCGTTCCTGTCATATTTCTACCTCCCCACACTCTTCCTCTGTGCTTGTTGCTAGTATGCTAAATCCCGTTTAGCTGCAAATGCATCATCGACAGCTGCCACCGTTTTAGCAAGTTATTGTTTACGTAGCGCCGAGGTGTCCAAAGTGTGGCCCAGGGGCCATTTGCAGCCTGTGGCTGTTTTTTTATTGGCCCACAGCACGTTATACATGTATTTATACATGTATTATACAGTATAAATAAATACATTTTATGTGAATAAAGTCAAAATATAAAAATATAAAAATATAAAAATATAAAAATATAAAAATATAAAAATATAAAAATATAAAAATATAAAAATATAAAAATATAAAAATATAAAAATATAAAAAAATAAATTTTACGAGAATAAACTCATACTTTTATGAAAATAATGTCATTTTATTGCAGGGTAAAAAGTTATGCTATGGGAATAAAGTCATCATATCATCAAAATTGTCAGTATGTCGGCGATAGCTGCAAATGCATCATCGAGAGCTGCCACCGTTTCAGTAAGCTATTGTTTACGTAGCGCAGAGGTGTCCAAAGTGTGGCCCCGGGGCCATTTGAAGACTGTGGCTGTTGTTTTATTGGCCCACAGCGCATTATACATGCATTTATACATGTATTATACAGTATAAATAAATAGTATAAATAAATAAATTTATTTGAATAAAGTCAAAATATTAAATATATAAAAATATAAAAATATAAAATAACAAAATTAAATTTTACGAGAATAAACTCATACGTTTATGAAAATAATGTAATTTTATTGCAGGGGAAAAAGTAATTTAAGTTATATAAGTTATTGTTTACGTAGCGCCAAGGTGTCCAAAGTGTGGCCCAGGGGCCATTTGCAGCCTGTGGCTGTTTTCTTTATTGGCCCACAGCACGTTATACATGTATTTATACATGTATTATACAGTATAAATAAATACATTTTATGTGAATAAAGTAAAAATATAAAAATATAAAAATATAAAAATATAAAAATATAAAAATATAAAAATATAAAAATATAAAAATATAAAAATATAAAAATATAAAAAAATTAAATTTTACCAGAACAAACTCATACTTTTATGAAAATAATGTCATTTTATTGCAGGGTAAAAAGTTATGCTATGGGAATAAAGTCATAATATCATCAAAATTGTCAGTATGTCGGCGATAGCTGCAAATGCATCATCGAGAGCTGCCACCGTTTTAGTAAGCTATTGTTTACGTAGCGCCGAGGTGTCCAAAGTGTGGCCCCGGGGCCATTTGAAGACTGTGGCTGTTTTTTATTGGCCCACAGCACGTTATACATGCATTTATACATGTATTATACAGTATAAATAAATAGTATAAATAAATAAATTTATGTGAATAAAGTCAAAATATTAAATATATAAAAATATAAAAATATAAATATAACAAAATTAAAATTTACGAGAATAAACTCATACTTTTATGAAAATAATGTAATTTTATTTCAGGGGAAAAAGTTATTTAAGTTATATAAGTTATTGTTTACGTAGCGCCAAGGTGTCCAAAGTGTGGCCCAGGGGCCATTTGCAGCCTGTGGCTGTTTTTTTTATTGGCCCACAGCACGTTATACATGTATTTATACATGTATTATACAGTATAAGTAAATAATAAAGTCAAAATATAAAAATATAAAAATAAATATAAAAATATAAAAATATAAATAAATAAATATATAAAAAATATATAAAAAATATATAAAAATATAACAAAAAAATAAATTTTACTAGAATAAACTCATACTTTCATGAAAATAATGTAATTTTATTGCAGGGTAAAAAGTTATGCTATGGGAATAAAGTCATAATATACCCAAAATTGTCAGTATGTCGGCAATACCGGCCAAATGCGTACCAGGACTCCATTGGGAAGATGGCAGATGTAGCGCATGTGAAGTGTGACTGATGAAAAAGTAGGCTCCCCATGACCAATCTGAACTAAGTCTCATCTCATGTTCCATTTAATGAAAGAGACTAAATGGAATCGGTGTTTAGAATTTTAACACAAAGTTTATAGCGAGCAAGCCAACATTGGTCTCCTGTAAGCTGTGAGGATGCGGTTGCCCCGGTAACGGGGTTTGGTTTCTTTGTGATGTTGCGTTTCTGACCGTTCCGACTGTGAAATGTGGGGTCAGTTTGAATGAAATGCAGCAAAGAGGCAGTTAAGTAGAAGACGCTCGTAGAGTCTACTTTCACTTTCATATGTAAACAAGTTCTCCACATTTTTTTTTATGTGTCCTGGAGATAAGCTGGGGCAACATAGGGAGAGAAATGTTTGCACATTTGAGACGCGGACTGCAAACAACAATCCTAAAAATATACTCTGTATTATTGGTAGTTTTCTAATGTCAATTTCTGGTGCAGATTCATTAAGAGTGATTGCATTAATGTGCAGAGAATCAGTCAGGCGACTCAATCACAACAAATAAACGATGCTAATTGCTTGGAACATTTGCACATTCGGCAGCTGCAATATTTATTTCAATTTGTTAAGCTCACAATGTCGATACCCAGTTATGTTTTTTTTTTTTTTTTTTATGGTGGGGTTTCAAAGGTGGCAGAATATATTTTCCAGAAGATTTCCAGACATGTTTATTCACGGGGTACAGAGAGGTCCAAAACCACTATTATTTTCCATCTGTCATCAGTCATACTTTCTCTGTTTCCACACACCAAGGAAGGTCAAGGGTCAGACAAACACAGAAATATCTAATGTGATTGTTTGTTTACAAATCTCAGTTTCATAATCAAATCATTACTATCTAAGTTTTTTTTTTGTTTGTTTGTTTTATAACCACAGTGCGATCTGCTGGATGTAATGGGACACTGAATGCATCGTCTCTACCGTCAGCACTCTGGAGGTAGGTGGTAAAACTTTCCAACGTTTTTTTTTTTGGTGTCTTTCCTGTTGGGGCGTGAATGCAAAGCAAAGAGGCGTAGCGTTGCAGGAGCTTAGTCAGCAAATCTTTCCTGAAGAAATAAAAGCTAACGCAGTGTTTATACTAGAAACCCTCGCTTCTGATTGATCGCGTTGGATTTGGAGGTCGGGTCCGAGTGACTAACTGCCCAACGGAACCCGAATGAGCTTCCCGTTACCTGAAGACTGACTGATTTACCGAACAACTCACTGACTTTCCTTCCTCGGAGCTGATTTAAAAGAGCGCAAATATACACCCGCTAGTTATGGATGGCTCCAATCATCATGGATTTC
Source organism: Doryrhamphus excisus (assembly GCF_030265055.1). Lineage (NCBI taxonomy): Eukaryota > Metazoa > Chordata > Actinopteri > Syngnathiformes > Syngnathidae > Doryrhamphus > Doryrhamphus excisus. The sequence goes on along the minus strand of NC_080480.1, from coordinate 2,335,639 downwards.
CGCGAGTTTAATTAATTTTCTGCGGTAGGTCCCGGCGAATACCGATCCATCAGCTTTATGTGCTGTCCGCTGTCCACCTTTCCGTTGCTGATCATTCTCCTTTCAAGCACGTCTATTGATCGGGCCTTGTCTTCCTTTTATGAAGTCATCAGGACTGCTTGTATCTACCCCCCACACGACCCCCACCCCCATACCAGGAAGCATTGTAATTGCCTCTAGAGGGAATACATGACAGAAGGGTCAAATTGAATACAGTAGAACCTTACGTTACCTTAATTTACCTTAAATTTACCTTACCTTGATATTACCTTATCTAATACCTTAAACGAAGCTTGTCTACTTCATTTGTCTACAAGCGCTTTCCATTTCTTGTTGCCACTGAGACGGATTCAGGAAGTGACCCATGTCTGGCTTTGTGACACGTACCAATCGTGATGAAGTTTGTTGCCATGCCACGCCCACATCTTAAGGAAATAACAATTTCATGATAATGCAATATTTTCCTAAATACGTCATCTTTCACTCCGTACAGTTGCAATATTGGCGCCTGTGATGTGTATTTTCCTCGTCTGTCAGACGTTTGCAGCATTTCTTGAAACAAGGCTTTCTAACTGTATTAAAAAGCAGCATTTCTTTTGAATTCAGTCCCCAAAACGAATGAAAATAATGAATGATTCAGGGTCAAAATTTTTTTCGAGTTATTTTGGGTTCCTATGCAGTGGCCTCCGATTTAAAGGAGGCTTGTGTACTTCATTTGTCTACAAGCGCTTTCCATTTCTTGTCAGCACTGAGACGGATTCAGGAAGTGACCCATGTCTGGCTTTAAGGTGTGGCCTTCATGACATGTATCAATCGTGATGAAGTTTGTCGCCATGCCACGCCCACATCTTTAGGAAATAACTCTATTTCATGATAATGTAATATTTTCATGAATACGTCATCTTTCACTACGTAAAGTTGCAATATTGGCGCCTGTGATGTGTATTTTCCTCGTCTGTCAGACGTTTGCAGCATTTCTTGAAAAGAGGTTTTCCAACTGTATTAAAAAGCAGCATTTCTTTTGAATTCAGTCCCCAAAATGAAACGCCAACATTTCAGTAGCATAAATTCAGACCCAAAAATTTTTGGGGGGGGTAATTCAAGGTGTGGCCTTCATGACATGCACCAATCGTGATGAAGTTTATTGCCATGCCACGCCCACATCTTAAGGAAATAACTCTATTTCATGATAATGCAATATTTTCATGAATACGTCATCTTTCACTATGTAAAGTTGCAATATTGGCGCCTGTGACGTGTATTTTCCTTGTCTGTCGGACGTTTGCAGCATTTCTTGAAACAAGGTTTGTCAACTGTATTAAAAAGCGGCATTTCTTTTGAATTCAGTCCCCAAAATGAAACACCAACATTTCAGTAGCATAAATTCAGACCCAAAAATTTTTTGGGGGGTAATTCAAGGTGTGGCCTTCATGACATGTACCAATCGTGATGAAGTTTATTGCCACGCCACGCCCACATCTTAAGGAAATAACTCTATTTCATGATAATGCAATATTTTCATGAATACGTCATCTTTCACTATGTAAAGTTGCAATATTGGCGCCTGTGATGTGTATTTTCCTTGTCTGTCGGACGTTTGCAGCATTTCTTGAAACAAGGTTTGTCAACTGTATTAAAAAGCGGCATTTCTTTTGAATTCAGTCCCCAAAATGAAACACCAACATTTCAGTAGCATAAATTCAGACCCAAAAATTTTTTGGGGGGGTAATTCAAGGTGTGGCCTTCATGACATGCACCAATCGTGATGAAGTTTATTGCCATGCCACGCCCACATCTTAAGGAAATAACTCTATTTCAATGCAATATTTTCATGAATATGTCATCTTTCACTCCGTAAAGGTGCAATATTGATGTGTATTTTCCTCGTCTGTCAGACATTTGCAGCATTTCTTGAAAAGAGGTTTTCCAACTGTATTAAAAAGCAGCATTTCTTTTGAATTCAGTCCCCAAAATGAAACGCAAACATTTCAGTAGCATAAATTCAGACCCCAAAAGTTTTGGGGGGTAATTCAAGGTGTGGCCTTCATGACATGTACCAATCGTGATGAAGTTTATTGCCATGCCACGCCCACATCTTAAGGAAATAACTCTATTTCATGATAATGCAATATTTTCATGAATACGTCATCTTTCACTATGTAAAGTTGCAATATTGGCGCCTGTGACGTGTATTTTCCTTGTCTGTCGGACGTTTGCAGCATTTCTTGAAACAAGGTTTGTCAACTGTATTAAAAAGCGGCATTTCTTTTGAATTCAGTCCCCAAAATGAAACGCCAACATTTCAGTAGCATAAATTCAGACCCAAAAATTTTTGGGGGGGTAATTCAAGGTGTGGCCTTCATGACATGCACCAATCGTGATGAAGTTTATTGCCATGCCACGCCCACATCTTAAGGAAATAACTCTATTTCATGATAATGCAATATTTTCATTAATACGTCATCTTTCACTCTGTAAAGATGCAATATTGATGTATATTTTCCTCGTCTGTCAGACATTTGCAGCATTTCTTGAAAAGAGGTTTTCCAACTGTATTAAAAAGCAGCATTTCTTTTGAATTCAGTCCCCAAAATGAAACGCAAACATTTCAGTAGCATAAATTCAGACCCCAAAAGTTTTGGGGGGTAATTCAAGGTGTGGCCTTCATGACATGTACCAATCGTGATGAAGTTTGTCGCCATGCCACGCCCACATCTTTAGGAAATAACTCTATTTCATGATAATGTAATATTTTCATGAATACGTCATCTTTCAGTATGTAAAGTTGCAATATTGGCGTTTGTGACATGTATTTTCCTCGTCTGTCAGACGTTTGCAGCATTTCTTGAAAAGAGGTTTTCCAACTGTATTAAAAAGCAGCATTTCTTTTGAATTCAGTCCCCAAAATGAAACGCCAACATTTCAGTAGCATAAATTCAGACCCAAAAAATTTTGGGGGGTAATTCAAGGTGTGGCCTTCATGACATGTACCAATCGTGATGAAGTTTGTTGCCACGCCACGCCCACATCTTTAGGAAATAACTCTATTTCATGATAATGCAATATTTTCATTAATACGCCATCTTTTACTCTGTAAAGTTGCAATATTGATGTGTATTTTCCTCGTCTGTAAGACGTTTGCAGCATTTCTTGAAAAGAGGTTTTCCAACTGTATTAAAAAGCAGCATTTCTTTTGAATTCAGTCCCCATAGTCCCCATATTTTCATTACATCTTTCACTCCGTAAAGTTGCAATATTGGCGTTTGTGACATGTATTTTCCTCGTCTGTCAGACATTTGCAGCATTTCTTGAAACAAGGTTTGTCAACTGTAAAGTTGCAATATTGATGTGTATTTTCCTCGTCTGTCAGACATTTGCAGCATTTCTTGAAAAGAGGTTTTCCAACTGTATTAAAAAGCAGCATTTCTTTTGAATTCAGTCCCCATAGTCCCCATATTTTCATTACATCTTTCGCTCCGTAAAGTTGCTATAATGGCGCCTGTGACGTGTATTTTCCTCGTCTGTCAGACGTTTGCAGCATTTCTTGAAACGAGGCTTTCCAACTGTATTAAAAAGCAGCATTTCTTTTGAGATGACTCTTTTGCAGCATTTACTTTGCAGCTCGGTGAATGCCGACTGTTGGAATGAAGGCTCTGCATCTGCACGATAAAAAAAAAAAAAAAAAAAAGATTGAGTTTGAATGTAAAACTTTATTGAAAGCTGCAACGAGCCAACTTGGCCATTTTTTTTGTTATTTATCGTCTTTATTTTATGATTGATTTGTCAGTTTAAAGCCAGCACAAGGGCTTAGGAGTAAACTTGCTGTACAAACGGTTCCGCGAGGAGGACGAAGACGGGATGCAATGTGAGCGCGGAGACGATGAAGAGAAGCGGCTGAATTGAGTTGATGAAGCGGCGGATGGTGCAGATTGACGGGAGGCATCCATCTACTAATACCAATCTTTTCCTTTCGCTCCATTCATCTCACTTACTGCCTTTTCAGCCGCACTTCTCTTCTCCGCGCTTTTCTCACCTCATTTCATCTCCAAGCCACGTTGCTCGGCGTATCTTCCATGCGACGCGCTGACATCTTTGTTTTCAGAATGCCACCATGTGTGAAAACGCGTGTTTATCTTTTTCCACGTGACTTGAAAGAAGCACAAAACGATACTGTGACTCGACTGTCGCTAGCGCGTTTGCATGTGTGCGTTCTTGTCACTGTGCTTGTCGCGTCCCGGTGGGCTCTTCGAGGCGAGATAGAGGTATTGATTGAAGATGGAGGCAAGGAAAGGTTTAAGTTTAATGGAGGGGAAATGCTAATGCGCGTGGGAATAGAATACCATGAATACCATATTGTCACGAAGAACCGAAAATGATGTAAACTGCATTCATTTTGTACATTTTCATTAACATTTGTAACAATAAAAAAAAAGCACTATACATTAAAACTCAATACAACTAAAATAAAGTCAAAGTACTCACCTTTCGCTATATCCACATGGACTCCACCTTTGTATTTATTTAACACAGCAGTGTTTCTCACCTCAAGTCTCTGCTTTTTTTTTTGTTATGGCTGCAAAACAACCTAGACTGGAGCCAAAAGAATATGAAAGAATTCAAGAAATAACTCACGGCAAAACAAGAAGGTGGTGTCTGTTTTCATTTAGAATTGTTTTATGCATAATTATAAAATTTTAACACTTGTGTGTTGACAATTTTGAGCGCTAACTGTTAGCTTCCGCTTGACTTCCGCTTCCTGTTTCAGTGTATTAGCAAGCTAACAGGCTGCTAACAAGTGATTAAAAAACACAATTTGGACACAAACACTGTATTAATGACATGACAAAATGTGTGTAATATTGTATGCCAGCTGGAAAATGTACGCAAAGCGTGGCAAAATTTTGATGTTAACCAAAAAACACTATCCGAGGTGTACACTAACTGAGGTTCCACTGGAATTGTGTGAAGGTGGCTCGCGAGGGAACAGGAAATACATAATTAGGGAACTATTCTGGTTATGTTTACCGAAAATTGAAAATCTGAAGTAACTTTACAAGCATAAAGTCAAGATATTAATAAAATTTTAACGTAATGTTATGAGGAGAAATGTCCTTTTATGTACGCAAAGCGTGGCAAAATTTTGATGTTAACCAAAAAACACTAACCGAGGTGTACACTAACTGAGGTTCCACTGGAATTGTGTGAAGGTGGCTCGCGAGGGAACAGGAAATACATAATTAGGGAACTATTCTGGTTATGTTTACCGAAAATTGAAAATCTGCAGTAACTTTACAAGCATAAAGGCAAGATATTAATAAAATTCTAACATAATATTATGAGGAGAAATGTCCTTTTATGGACGCAAAGCGTGGCAAAATTTTGATGTTAACCAAAAAAACACTAAACGAGGTGTACACTAACTGAGGTTCCACAGGAATTGTGTGGAGGTGGATTGCGAGGGAACAGGAAATACATAATTAGGGAACTATTCTGGTTATGTTTACCGAAAATTGAAAATCTGCAGTAACTTTACAAGCATAAAATCAAGATATTAATAAAATTCTAACATAATATTATGAGGAGAAATGTCCTTTTATGGACGCAAAGCGTGGCAAAATTTTGATGTTAACCAAAAAAACACTAAACGAGGTGTACACTAACTGAGGTTCCACAGGAATTGTGTGGAGGTGGATTGCGAGGGAACAGGAAATACATTGTTAGGGAACTATTCTGGTTATGTTTACCGAAAATTGAAAATCTGCAGTAACTTTACAAGCATAAAGTCAAGATATTAATAAAGTTATAACGTAATATTATGAGGAGAAATGTCCTTTTATGGACGCAAAGCGTGGCAAAATTTTGATGTTAACCAAAAAACACTATCCGAGGTGTACACAAACTGAGGTTCCACAGGAATTGTGTGGAGGTGGATTGCGAGGGAACAGGAAATACATAATTAGGGAACTTTTTTGGTTATGTTTACGGAAAATTGAAAATCTGAAGTAACTTTACAAGCATAAAGTCAAGATATTAATAAAGTTATAACGTAATATTATGAGGAGAAATGTCCTTTTATGGACGCAAAGCGTGGCAAAATTTTGATGTTAACCAAAAAACACTATCCGAGGTGTACACTAACTGAGGTTCCACTGGAATTGTGTGGAGGTGGCTCGCGAGGGAACAGGAAATACATTGTTAGGGAACTATTCTGGTTATGTTTACGGAAAATTGAAAACCTGCAGTAACTTTACAAGCATAAAATCAAGATATTAATAAAATTCTAACATAATATTATGAGGAGAAATGTCCTTTTATGTACGCAAAGCGTGGCAAAATTTTGATGTTAACCAAAAAAACACTAAACGAGGTGTACACTAACTGAGGTTCCACAGGAATTGTGTGGAGGTGGATTGCGAGGGAACAGGAAATACATAATTAGGGAACTTTTTTGGTTATGTTTACGGAAAATTGAAAATCTGAAGTAACTTTACAAGCATAAAGTCAAGATATTAATAAAATTTTAACGTAATATTATGAGGAGAAATGTCCTTTTATGGACGCAAAGCGTGGCAAAATTTTGATGTTAACCAAAAAACACCAACCGAGGTGTACACTAACTGAGGTTTCATAGGAATTGTGTGGAGGTGGCTCACGAGGGAACAGGAAGTACATAATTAGGGAACTATTCTGGTTATGTTTACGGAAAATTGAAAATCTGAAGTAACTTTACAAGCATAAAGTCAAGATATTAATAAAGTTATAACGTAATATTATGAGGAGAAATGTCCTTTTATGGACGCAAAGCGTGGCAAAATTTTGATGTTAACCAAAAAAACACTAAACGAGGTGTACACTAACTGAGGTTCCACAGGAATTGTGTGGAGGTGGATTGCGAGGGAACAGGAAATACATAATTAGGGAACTTTTTTGGTTATGTTTACGGAAAATTGAAAATCTGCAGTAACTTTACAAGCATAAAGTCAAGATATTAATAAAGTTATAACGTAATATTATGAGGAGAAATGTCCTTTTATGGACGCAAAGCGTGGCAAAATTTTGATGTTAACCAAAAAACACTATCCGAGGTGTACACAAACTGAGGTTCCACAGGAATTGTGTGGAGGTGGCTCGTGAGGGAACAGGAAATACATTGTTAGGGAACTATTCTGGTTATGTTTACAAAAAATTGAAAACCTGCAGTAACTTTACAAGCATAAAGTCAAGATATTAATAAAATTTTAACGTAATATTATGAGGAGAAATGTCCTTTTATGGACGCAAAGCGTGGCAAAATTTTGATGTTAACCAAAAAACACTATCCGAGGTGTACACAAACTGAGGTTCCACAGGAATTGTGTGGAGGTGGCTCACGAGGGAACAGGAAGTACATAATTAGGGAACTATTCTGGTTATGTTTACCGAAAATTGAAAATCTGCAGTAACTTTACAAGCATAAAGGCAAGATATTAATAAAATTTTAACGTAATGTTATGAGGAGAAATATCATTTTAGTAGCATAAAGTTGAAATATTACAGAAAATATTATGTCACAATATGACAATTAAAAGAAAAACTATAAAATAAGATACTTTTTTTGCGTATAATGCAGTTTTTTCTTGGACGGTTCGTGCCGTCAACGGCCATCAACCACCGCCGGATGGACCTTGGCTGGTTGTTTCTCACCCAGCTTTTGGTGCTCTTCCGCCGCATTCTGTCACCCGATTTCCCTCCTTCACCCTGATGAGGCTGGAAATGTCATCTCGCCTTTCCCGCCTCCCCCCCTCACACCTCCTTTGTCCTTTCTTTATTCTCTCTGTATTATCTGGGTCATTCTCATTCATGCCATCATTCTCCTTTTGACAATCTTTCTTCAGAGGATTGATACCTTCCTCCTCCTCCTCCTCTTCCTCCTCCTCGTTACTTTGTTATTTTTTCCCCTTGCCCGTCGTTTGTAGTCAATGGCTTTGTGTGGCAGCTCCAGTCTTATCTGGCTCCGTCAGGTGCCAGTTAAAATCCATTTATCGGAGGGGTGCACAAAGGTGAGCTGGTAAAATGCCATTTCTCCCCGTTTGGTGCAATGAGAGGACATTTTTTTTGGCGGGACACGTCGGTCTAGTTGGCGGGAATTTCTTTGTTTTTGTTTATCTTCCTCCCCATCAGATAGCGGGGGACTGTGATTGATGTTATTGCTGCACGAGCGATGTTTTTTTTTCCTGCCGTCACAAATCAAACGGATGCCGTCAATATCGTATCATCCTGGTCTTTTGAATAATGAATGAATATATGCAACAATGATGTTAATGGCGCTTTTTTAACATTTTTTTTACTTGTTTCATGTACGGTTTTTGCTGAGTGGGATTTCTCAGCTGGTGGACTGCATTAGTGTAAGCTGAATAAGTAATGTCCATGTAAGATTATAGAGAATCTCTGACCTGAAATAGGACATTCGTACACTTGCCATCGGCCCTCCAGACTTTCACTGCGGTTACCATGGAGACGGAGAAACATTCGTACATCTGCTTTGCTGCGTTTGACTTTTAGCTCAGTGCTGTGGATTTGGTCCAAACCCTTGAGACACATACTGTACATGACAGCTGTGCATTCCGCCACACGCACATCTTTTTTTCTCCTGTGTGATAAAGTAGGGTATTATAATTAAATTGAAATAAATTTTATAAAAATTCTACAAAAAATTTGACGCAAGTGAACTTGGTTTAAAAATTTTAAAACATCAAATTAATTAGCATAGAATTTAAAAACGATTAAATTTGAAACACGTTTGCTCATTAATTTGTATTCTGTTAAATTTGCAGCATAATTTAAATAAAATTCAGTCCCAAAAATGAAATGCCAACATTTCAGTAGCATGAATTTTCAAGTCAAAATTTGTTTTGGTAATTTATTATATATATACATACAATATTTGGTAATAAATACATGAACTTATTTGTAAATATATTATTTGTAAATATATATTAAATTTTAAAATTTAAATAAAATTCAGTCCCAAAATGAAACGCCAACATTTCAGTAGCATAAATTCAGAGTAATTTTTTTTTGGGTATATATATTATATATATACATACAATATTTGGTAATAAATACATGAACTTATTTGCAAATATATTATTTGTAAATATACAGTAATATTAAATTAAATAAAATTCAGTCCCAAAATAAAACGCCAACATTTCAGTAGCATAAATTCAGAGTAAAAAAATGTTTTTGGTATATATTATATATATATGTAAAATATTTGGTAATAGATACATGAAATTTTTTTTGTAAATATATTATTTGTAAATATACAGTAATATTAAATTAGAAATTTTAAATAAAATTTAAAAATCAACATATCAGTAAATTCAGAGTAATTTTTTTGTATATATATATATATATATATATATATATATATATACAATATTTGGTAATAAATACATAAATGTATTTGTAAATATACAGTAGTACGTATACAAAAGGCATCTGGTATGCGCCGTATCATTCAATTTGTGCTCCTAACTGCGTCACAAGCTTAACTCAGTAATTATTGCAGCCACTAGGTGTCGCCAAAATCAACCACCACCTCACTTGAACTTAATGTTAAATTTATATACAAGTTCCACCTGACCTCAGCTGGGATAGGCCAACCAAACTATGAAAAAAAAAAAGAGTGTAAATTCTCCAAACTATAACCACAATAATAAATCCAATGTGTTGATGACACAACACAACACAACACACTCAAGGACTTAAAAACACAAACACACACGGCGCCAGCTCATCGTGTGCCACAGGAAACACATCCGGTTGAATCCCACATGATGTCAGAACACATCAAGTGGCAACATGCCTCTTTTGAAGCTCGGCACCTTAGGCTACGTATGACAAAAAGAGAGCAACAAGGACGCAAAACAAATATACGGAAGTGCGATGCCTCTGTGACTTGTTGTGGTTTTCATGTGAGGAGTAAAGGGCCTCCGACTTGATGTTGGTGTCACCAGGGTTTGGCAAAGTAATGGCATCATTTTATTGGATACCAGGACACCCTGCCGTAGCCTTTGGCGTGCATAGTTTGACTACGGTTGCAAAGTTGTGCAAAATGGAGAAATACCAGTGGAATCTTAACTAGGGAACTTTTCATTGACTCTATTGACAAAAACAGTATCAAGTCAAACTGGCATTGCTATATTACGCGCTAACGATGGATCTGCGCGATCGATCGATAGCGCTGCTATAATGTGCAACTATCATATGATACCTGTGTGGATCAGGGAAATGTATTTTATATGATTTGAATTCATCGGTCAATATAAAAATGACGTTTTGGTGACGTATGGGTCTGTAAGTAATGTGCAACTATCATATGATACCTGTGTGGATCGGGGAAATGTATTTTATATGATTTGAATTCATCGGTCAATATAAAAATGACGTTTTGGTGACGTATGGGTCTGTAAGTAATGTGCAACTATCATATGATAACTGTGTGGATCGGGTAATGTATTTAGTTGCTGTGACTAAGTCAATACAATATATGATTTTAATTCATTGGTCAATATAAAAATGAAGTTTTGGTGACGTATGGGTCTGTAAGTAATGTGCAACTATCATATGATACCTGTGTGGATCGGGGAAATGTATTTTATATGATTTTAATTCATCGGTCAATATAAAAATGACGTTTTGGTGACGTATGGGTCTGTAAGTAATGTGCAACTATCATATGATAACTGTGTGGATCGGGAAATGTATTTAGTTGCTGTGACTAAGTCAATACAATATATGATTTTAATTCATTGGTCAATATAAAAATGAAGTTTTGGTGACGTATGGGTCTGTAAGTAATGTGCAACTATCATATGATAACTGTGTGGATCGGGTAATGTATTTAGTTGCTGTGACTAAGTCAATACAATATATGATTTTAATTCATCGGTCAATATAAAAATGAAGTTTTGGTGACGTATGGGTCTGTAAGTAATGTGCAACTATCATATGATACCTGTGTGGATCGGGGAAATGTATTTTATATGATTTGAATTCATCGGTCAATATAAAAATGACGTTTTGGTGACGTATGGGTCTGTAAGTAATGTGCAACTATCATATGATAACTGTGTGGATCGGGTAATGTATTTAGTTGCTGTGACTAAGTCAATACAATATATGATTTTGATTCATCGGTCAATATAAAAATGAAGTTTTGGTGACGTATGGGTCTGTAAGTAATGTGCAACTATCATATGATACCTGTGTGGATCAGGGAAATGTATTTTATATGATTTTAATTCATCGGTCAATATAAAAATGAAGTTTTGGTGACGTATGGGTCTGTAAGTAATGTGCAACTATCATATGATAACTGTGTGGATCGGGTAATGTATTTAGTTGCTGTGACTAAGTCAATACAATATATGATTTTAATTCATCGGTCAATATAAAAATGAAGTTTTGGTGACGTATGGGTCTGTAAGTAATGTGCAACTATCATATGATAACTGTGTGGATCGGGTAATGTATTTAGTTGCTGTGACTAAGTCAATACAATATATGATTTTAATTCATCTGTCAATATGAAAATGAAGTTTTGGTGTTAACGATACGTCTCTATGATGACAGTTGGATCATATAAATGCGACTAGTTCAATGCAACTTATGTTTATTTTCCTCTTCATGATGCATTTATGTATATGTGCCCTGTGATTGGCACACTGAGACCAGTCCAGGGTGTACCCCGCCTTTTGTCCTAAGACAGCTGGGATAGGTTCCAGCACCCCCCCCCCCCCCCCCCCCGCGACCCTCGTGAGGATAAGCGGTAGAAAATGAATGAATGAAAATTGGAGACGTATGGGTCTGTAAGTAATGTGCAACTATCATATGATACCTATGTGGATCTGAAAAATGTATTTTAGACAGCAGGGACTTAGTTGCTGTGACTAAGTGAATACAATATATGATTTTAATTCATTGGTCAATATGAAAATGAAGTTTTGGTGTTAACAATACGTCTCTATGATGACAGCCGGATCATAAATGCGACTAGTTCAACGCAACTTATGTTTATTTTCCTCTTAATGATGCATTTATGAAGTATATGTGCCCCATGTACATGTACCCTGCCTCTCGTCCTAAGACAGCTGGGATAGGCTCCAGCACCACCCCCCCTGTAACCCTCGTGAGGATAAACGGTAGAAAATGAATGAATGAAATGATGCATTTATGGACTGCTGCCACTCTGCGTTACACTGTATCATATTTTACTTAACTTATTGGAGTTAGTGCAGTTTTTATTATTATCATAATAATTTATTTTATTATGATAATAATAAAAAAAGATAACATGATAATAATATTATGATAATAAAAAAAAGCCAACAAAGAGTAGGCCACCGCTGTATTTCACAAAGATTTATTCAAACAGGACACAAAGGCCAGCGCCATTTTTAAATGTTTGTGTTTCGTATGCATGAAAACGTTTTTTTTTTTTTTAATATCTTCATCCCTTTAAAAAAAAAAAAAAAAAGCAAACTTCAGTTACAGTGAGTGACATCAGATTACCCAGTCTGCTTTAATATCTATAAAAAGCCCTTATATATACTGTAAGCTGAGTACTCGACAAATTCACAGCAGACGAGTGGTACAGTATTACGTACTGTATATACACAGTTAGTACAGAGCAATCAAAAGGCAACCTATTGTTGCCTGGTACACGTTATCATGAAGTAATGCATGATTTTTTTTTTTTGTAATTTTTTTTAAAATATATTTTTGACTTTTTATGCAGATACAAATGCAACTCTTCCTGTCACCTTTCCGCTAATGTGTTGGCAAAGCACTTGGATACAATGCAATATGTTATTACATGAATTACACCAGGGCGTGTGTATACCATACAATGTCAAAATATCACAAGCGGCAAACGTATGACATCCTCTGGTAGAAAGGGGAAGGCCAACGACGGACTTGGTGGAGGGGGGGGGGGGGCGATGAAGGTCGTGCAGCCATGAAGCTCAAATCTGGAAGCACTTCTAACTTTCATTGGTCAAATGAACTGTTTTTTTTGTTGTTGTTTATGTCGTTGTTGTCGAAAAAGCACAATACAAAACAAATGAAACCAACTAACAGAAAAAAAACAACAACTTTGAACTAAGGATCGACCGATATATCGGGCCGATATTTGCGTTTTTTACTTGAATCGGTATCGGCCGATACACGCTTGGGTTTGTTGATATATTTTTCTGTTGCATGAGACCTGTAATATTTATTATCATTGTAATTTTTTCATATAAATTGAGAGAGCAAAAGCAGTATCGGCTTCAAATATCGGCCCAAGCAAAATCGGCTCAGGGTGATGGAAAAAAATCGGTATCGGCCGATACACGCTTGGGTTTGTTGATATATTTTTCCGTTGCATGAGACCTGTAATATTTATTATGATTGTAATTTTTTCATATAAATTGAGGGAGCAAAAGCAGTATCGGCCACAAATATCGGCCCAAGCAAAATCAGCCATCGGCTCAGGGTGATCGAAAAAAATCGGTATCGGCCGATACGCGCTTGGGTTCGTTGATATATTTTTCTGTTGCATGAGACCTGTAATATTTATTATCATTGTAATTTTTTCATATAAATTGAGAGAGCAAAAGCAGTATCGGCTTCAAATATCGGCCCAAGCAAAATCGGCTCAGGGTGATGGAAAAAAATCGGTATCGGCCGATACACGCTTGGGTTCGTTGATATATTTTTCTGTTGCATGAGACCTGTAATATTTATTATCATTGTAATTTTTTCATATAAATTGAGGGAGCAAAAGCAGTATCGGCCACAAATATCGGCCCAAGCAAAATCGGCCATCGGCTCAGGGTGATCGAAAAAAATCGGTATCGGCCGATACGCGCTTGGGGTCTTTGATATATTTTTCCGTTGCATGAGACCTGTAATATTTATTATCATTGTAATTTTTTCATATAAATTGAGAGAGCAAAAGCAGTATCGGCCACAAATATAAGCCCAAGCAAAATCGGCCATCGGCTCAGGGTGATCGAAAAAAATCGGTATCGGCTGATACGCGCTTGGGATCGTTGATATATTTTTCCGTTGCATGAGACCTGTAATATTTATTATGATTGTAATTTTTTCATATAAATTGAGAGAGCAAAAGCAGTATCGGCTTCAAATATCGGCCCAAGCAAAATCGGCTCAGGGTGATGGAAAAAAATCGGTATCGGCCGATACACGCTTGGGTTCGTTGATATATTTTTCTGTTGCATGAGACCTGTAATATTTATTATCATTGTAATTTTTTCATATAAATTGAGAGAGCAAAAGCAGTATCGGCCACAAATATCGGCCCAAGCAAAATCGCCATCGGCTCAGGGTGATCGAAAAAAATCGGTATCGGCCGATACACGCTTGGGTTTGTTGATATATTTTTCCGTTGCATGAGACCTGTAATATTTATTATGATTGTAATTTTTTCATATAAATTGAGGGAGCAAAAGCAGTATCGGCCACAAATATCGGCCCAAGCAAAATCGGCCATCGGCTCAGGGTGATGGAAAAAAATCGGTATCGGCCGATACGCGCTTGGGGTCTTTGATATATTTTTCCGTTGCATGAGACCTGTAATATTTATTATCATTGTAATTTTTTCATATAAATTGAGGGAGCAAAAGCAGTATCGGCTTCAAATATCGGCCCAAGCAAAATCGGCTCAGGGTGATGGAAAAAAATCGGTATCGGCCGATACGCGCTTGGGGTCTTTGATATATTTTTCCGTTGCATGAGACCTGTAATATTTATTATCATTGTAATTTTTTCATATAAATTGAGGGAGCAAAAGCAGTATCGGCCACAAATATCGGCCCAAGCAAAATCGGCCATCGGCTCAGGGTGATCGAAAAAAATCGGTATCGGCTGATACGCGCTTGGGATCGTTGATATATTTTTCCGTTGCATGAGACCTGTAATATTTATTATCATTGTAATTTTTTCATATAAATTGAGGGAGCAAAAGCAGTATCGGCTTCAAATATCGGCCCAAGCAAAATCGGCTCAGGGTGATGGAAAAAAATCGGTATCGGCTGATACGCGCTTGGGATCGTTGATATATTTTTCCGTTGCATGAGACCTGTAATATTTATTATCATTGTAATTTTTTCATATAAATTGAGGGAGCAAAAGCAGTATCGGCCACAAATATCGGCCCAAGCAAAATCGGCCATCGGGTCAGGGTGATCGAAAAAAATCGGTATCGGCCGATACACGCTTGGGTTCGTTGATATATTTTTCTGTTGCATGAGACCTGTAATATTTATTATCATTGTAATTTTTTCATATAAATTGAGGGAGCAAAAGCAGTATCGGCCACAAATATCGGCCCAAGCAAAATCGGCCATCGGCTCAGGGTGATCGAAAAAAATCGGTATCGGCTGATACGCGCTTGGGATCGTTGATATATTTTTCCGTTGCATGAGACCTGTAATATTTATTATGATTGTAATTTTTTCATATAAATTGAGAGAGCAAAAGCAGTATCGGCCACAAATATAAGCCCAAGCAAAATCGGCCATCGGCTCAGGGTGACCGAAAAAAATCGGTATCGGCCGATACGCGCTTGGGGTCTTTGATATATTTTTCCGTTGCATGAGACCTGTAATATTTATTATCATTGTAATTTTTTCATATAAATTGAGGGAGCAAAAGCAGTATCGGCTTCAAATATCGGCCCAAGCAAAATCGGCCATCGGCTCAGGGTGATCGAAAAAAATCGGTATCGGCTGATACGCGCTTGGGATCGTTGATATATTTTTCCGTTGCATGAGACCTGTAATATTTATTATCATTGTAATTTTTTCATATAAATTGAGGGAGCAAAAGCAGTATCGGCCACAAATATCGGCCCAAGCAAAATCGGCCATCGGCTCAGGGTGATCGAAAAAAATCGGTATCGGCTGATACGCGCTTGGGTTCGTTGATATATTTTTCCGTTGCATGAGACCTGTAATATTTATTATCATTGTAATTTTTTCATATAAATTGAGGGAGCAAAAGCAGTATCGGCTTCAAATATCGGCCCAAGCAAAATCGGCTCAGGGTGATGGAAAAAAATCGGTATCGGCCGATACACGCTTGGGTTCGTTGATATATTTTTCTGTTGCATGAGACCTGTAATATTTATTATCATTGTAATTTTTTCATATAAATTGAGAGAGCAAAAGCAGTATCGGCCACAAATATCGGCCCAAGCAAAATCGGCCATCGGCTCAGGGTGATGGAAAAAAATCAGTATCGGCCGATACACGCTTGGGTTTGTTGATATATTTTTCCGTTGCATGAGACCTGTAATATTTATTATCATTGTAATTTTTTCATATAAATTGAGGGAGCAAAAGCAGTATCGGCTTCAAATATCGGCCCAAGCAAAATCGGCCATCGGCTGGAAAAAAAAAAACCCATATCGGTCGATCCCTACTTTGAACCATACACCATAATGTACATATTGCTAAGAATGGTAGAGCCCAAGTATGTCTACGTTGCATTCATGAAAAACCTGCGTTAGAATACTTGCATTTGTTTCTTTTTCCACAGATTTACAAACAGTCAGTTTGCTCTCAGTTGAGCGAGCGTTGCCATAGTTTGTCGTTAACGCTGACGATCCAAAACTGTCTCAGCGTCCGCACGTTTTTTTTTTTTTTGGATCCCGTGCAAAGCGTTTGGTCCTGCTTTTTGCGCCAAAAAACGCCGTGGAAGATATCATCATCGTACACCTCAATGAGTGTATATCAATGAGAAGTATATACACTGTCCACAAGAAAGCGAGAGAGGCGATATTCTGGTCCGTCGCAGGCCTTTAGCAGTTCTCCCGAATCCGGTCCGACTATTCGAAGAAGACAAAAACATGCTGGGATGCTTCCTGGATTCAGGTTGGACATGAAAAAAAAAATCCCAATCTCCAAAACGAGCGCAAGGATAAAAAGGCCGTCATCAGCCAATCACAGTGCTTAGAAGTCGGAGTTGATCTCACTCAAGAACATGCTGTAGGTTCAAATCCATCCATAGCGGTAAATCCAAGGTCGTGGCGTCTCCCGGGACTTGATAGAGATGCTAGGACGTTAGCAGTCAGTGGGGTCAGTACATCGTTGGCATCACCACGTCTGGACTACTGTAATGTACTTTACTTTGGAATTACCCAAAAGTCTTAAAGTTAGTCCAGAACTCTGCGGCACGGCTTTTAACTGTTCTGGATTCTGGATTCTGCATTGGTTTCCTGTTTGCTTTAAGATCGATTTTTTAAGATTTTATTGTTTGTTTTTAAGGCGTTGAATGGCCTGGCTGGCCCCCAAATGCATCTCGGACCTCATCCAAATTTAGTCTCCAACACGGTCACTGAGGTCCGAGGGCTAGCTCCAACTTGTGGTGCCCAAGACGAGACTTAAGACCAGGGGGGATCGAGCCTTTTCTGTGGTTGGCCCCCAACATCGAAAGCGTTAAGTCTCGTCTTAAAACTCAATTTTATTCTCTGGCTTTTAACTCGGAGTGAGTCGTATGGTTGTGTCTTTTAGTTCTTTTGTTTTATTTTAATGTGTTTTAATTTTTTTTTAGACTTTTATTGCTTTGCTTCTTGTTTGTAATATTTTAATATCTATTTTACAATTTTATTTCTTATTTGATCTTTTAGTTTTGGATTAAATTCAATTAGTACCTTTATTGTATTTTATTTTTACTTTATTTTACTTTATTTTACTCGTCTGTGCAGCACTTTTTTTTTTTTTTAACTCTGTTTATAAAATGTGCGATATAAATAAATGAAGTGGATCGGATTGGATTGGATCACCTCCTCCGATCCGGACTAAACCCTGGCGACTCCGCCATCGTCGGGCACTTATTGCTTCCCTGACACATATTGCTTGTTTACTCGCTGTCATTCCGTGTTTGTTCTAGACCTCTAATGCATTCCGAGCGGTTCGGGACAGACCCCGGAAGAATATTTTTGCTGTGGCTTATTTTCGTATGAAGTGACCCAGTAAAAGTGCGGCGCCCGGTGGGAATCAAAGTCAGCGAGAAAAGGGGAAAGGGGGGGGCGTGACAAAGGAACCTGCAGCACGGTGCATTACAATGTGTACGTGGCTGGCAAGAGCATAAGCACAAATGTGTTTGAAGCGCATCCCATTGATGCTTTTGTATTCATGATCCCCCGTTCTCAGCTGATCCCTTATTATAAAAGCATGCCAGCAGCACCCGGCGCCCCTCGCAACAGCTCGCCTAACAGGTTTTTCGCATCTCGGAGTGGTTACGGTGGAGAAGCGGGGACTTGTATTGCTAATTTATTCTCTGGTATTAAAGTTTAACTCTGCCGCTTCCCCCGTTTGGCGACTTAATACCGAGATGCAAAGTGAATGAGAATCGGGATGACTGTTTCCGTGGCAGTCGGTGCAATTAGGCAACACGATCCACCTCTTTAATACCACCGCTATCACAACACGGTTACACAAACCATCGATATTTTACATAAATGCAATATAACAATGTGTGGCATTACAAAATTTGGTGAGGTATTCTATTATTACTAAAACGCTACATTTGCTACTCACTTATATATATTCATATAACGCACACGGAACGATGAACAACTCTGTATCTGTCTCCTTTCTAGACGCTGCATTGCCGAGGCGTTTAAGCGTACTACGTAACTCTTGAATTGTTTGCAATAGGCCTTCAGACATTAACCGATCAGAGCACGGTAAAAATGCAGATTTTACTGTACGCCTGCTAGCTGGCCCATCTGAGGCTAATCTGAAATGTGATTGGTTAGGCCACCACTCCGGATTCTGAAGGCCTTGGGCACAAACAGAGACAAGCTACAAAATAGGAAAATAATATAATAATATATGTATATAATTATAATGATAAGATAATAATATATATATTATATATAATATATTATATTATATAATAATAATAATAATATATTATAGATAATATAATATATTATTATTATATTAGATAAATATAATAATAAAAGATAATAGAGTGTTGGGAATAAAGTTATACAAGTTCATGGTACAAATGTGAGTGTTTAAGTTGTATAAAGGAATAATAATAATAATAATAATAATAATAATAATAATAATAATAATAATAATAAAAATGTAGGTCAGTGTTTCTGATATTTTTTTTTAGGCCTGCAGAAAAGGCCTAGCTGGCCCTGACTGCACAATTTATACATCTGTGACATTTATTGAATTAAAATTGGAATCGACCAAAGATCCTAATTTCATACTTAAGCAAGCAAACGTATCAAAAATGCTAGCAAGCTAAATATCATTGAGACGGTAAATGGTGTCACGGGTTTGAGAACCACTTCTGCTCGACCGCTGCTCTCCAAGGTGCTAACCAAGAATTTAGAGTGCTAAATTGCGCGTGACAACGCTAAATGATGCCGTTCCATCGGGTTCCACGACCAACGTGATGCCCGGCATACGAGATGCTCTGCGGCATCGATGTTGTCCTGATGAAAACAAATGAAGGTGAATTCTATTAGCCTATCCGGTATTGGACTCTTAAAGTGGGAATGTGGTGCATGCAGGGAAAACGTGGGATAGCTCCGGTTTAAGTAGTAGTAGTAGTAGTAGTACCAGGAAGTGTTCTGCTACATTAAGGAACGTTCTGTACATGCCAGGGAAAAGTTTTTACTTATCTTCCGATATCCAGGGGCACTCATGAATTTTGTCTTTTGAGGAAGGGGGGGGGGGCTCTTTGGAAACTTGTGGGTCTGTGCCCCCCCTTCAGCCCCCCAAAACAATTAAATGGAGGATTGATGATTTTATTAATATTAAAGGTCGTGCGTTGAGGGATGTTTCACATACATCATAATGGACTTAATTGCCAAAAACCCAATTCCAGTGCCCCCCCCCCCCCCCCCAACCTCCTGTTTTATTCAGGAAAAACACATTGTTACCGTGGAGTGAAAAAAAAATAGCGTTGGGATTTAAATCGACTGCTTTTCTCACCGACTAGAAATTATTCATCAAAATGACCTTTTCCATTCAGCCCATTGTGAGACGCTCCCTTAGTGACCATTCAAAAGGGCAACAATAAAAGATTAATGCAAAGGCCTGATGAATTAATACATTAAAATATTCATGTCCTGGCGGCACGGCGGTCGAGTGGTTAGCGCGCAGAACTCACAGCTAGGAGACCAGGGTTCAATTCCACCTTCGGCCATCTCTGTGTGGAGTTTGCATGTTCTCCCCGCCGTGCATGCGTGGGTTTTCTCCGGGTACTCCGGTTTCCTCCCACATTCCAAAAACATGCTAGGTTAATTAGCGACTCCAAATTGTCCATAGGTATGAATGTGAGTGTGAATGGTTGTTTGTCTATATGTGCCCTGTGATTGGCTGGCCACCAGTCTAGAGTGTACCCCGCCTCTTGCCCAAAGAAGACAGCTGGGATAGGCTCCAGCACCCCCTGCGACCCTCGTGAGGATAAGCGGTAGAAAATGAATGAATGAATGAGTTCTCCTCCTATTTTGTGTGGAAGTGGTAACTTTTTGGCTTCTTATTTTGTCTTTCCCCACCCTCGGTCATCTCTGTGTGGAGTTTGCATGTTCTCCCCGTGCATGCGTTTGGTTTTCTCCGGGTACTCCGGTTTTCCTCCCACATTCCAAAAACATGCTAGGTTAATTAGCGACTCCAAATTGTCCATAGGTATGAATGTGAGTGTGAATGGTTGTTTGTCTATATGTGCCCACTTTGCCGTCATTATATACCCAGCAGGGTCAAACGTCCATATTTGAAATTAAACAGTTTACACGGTTCTCCCTTTGCATTCCTTTTAAGCTGTTTCCGCGGAAACGGATCAGGAAAAAAAAATTGCTGTTTAATGTCAGACATGCATGTTTTTCACGAATATCACCATGCCGGTGTGACTCCGTTACAGTCATCACTTTTCAAGTCTTTGACTTTGAAAAGACCTTCCTTATGTTCTGTTTCTATCCATCATGGCACATTCCGGAATTCTTTGGAACGCTGGGGAGCCTTGACTGGAATTAGCATTCATTACAAGAGAATTCTTATATTTATTCTCGCAGTTTTTTTGCACATGAGAGAGGAATATTAGAGCGGCTTTGTGGCGGAGGGAGGGGTCGGATGCTCTCTGACGCTGCTGGGAATCCTCTGTAGTTTTTGACAAGTGTGTGTGTGTGTGTGTGTGTGTGTGTATCTATATGTGTGTAGATAGTTCACATCCCTCTCATCTCATTTGCCCCTGGAACGAGGCAAATAACCCCCGCCCTGCTCTCTGGTATGAATTGCCGGGCCGATCTCTCACCCCCCCCCCCCCCCCCCCCCCCGCTTTTGAGGGCTGGAGGGCAGTGGGAGCTGACAACACGATGGCATTGTCTCTGATGATGGGAAGCCACAGTCTGAGAGGGGTGGGGTGGGGGGGGGATAGGGGTAAATATTGCCTTCATGTGGGATTTCTTGCAGTGCTGAAGTTGCTCGCGCGGGAGCGAGTGGGATGGAACGGAGTCGAACGCTGTGCCAACACACTGAGAAGCCGATCAATTATTTAGCCCCCACCTGCTTAGCCGACACCTTCTCGGCTTATCTGCTGTCGCTGTTTTGATCCAGTAGTGGTAAAAAAGTACCCACGTTGTTATTGTTGTTGTTATTGTTGTTGTTATCAACAATGATAAGGAAGGCGGTTAAAAAAAAAAAAAAAAAAACTCTTATCATACACGATATCACCCCGCGGATATAAAAGATATCAGAGCGTTCCTCTCCTCTCGGGCTCGTCATGTTCAGACCGTGACCTCTGTCTTGCTGTTGGTGGGCAGTCCCTTGTGCTTGGGGTGCACGTGCGGCGAGTGGCCGTAGCCCAGCGGCTGCGAGAAGAGCTCGGGCAGCGTCTCGATGCTGAACTGCCTCTTGTTGGAGTAGGCCTGGCGCCGGCTGTTGGGCTGGTGCAGGGGCTGGTGGTGCTGCTGCTGGATTTGGTGGTGCTGCTGGCCCTGGAGGACCATGTGGGTCGCAGCAGGGCGCTGGATGTGGCTCTTACTGGGGTCCCACGCTTTGAAGGCCGAGCCCGACGTCAGAGGGTGGGTGTTGGTTTTGGAGATCTTGGGCTTGGGGATCTGGGAAGCGTTGATGGTGATGGCCAGCGGTGCGTGGATGTCGGGCGGTGGGAGGAAGGACTTTTCCTTAGGGTGGAAGTTGATTGGCTGGAAGGTAGGAGGAGACTGACGGTGGGTGTAGTCCACCATTGGGTAGCTCTTGTAGTAATCTCTTGGAGTTGTGTCTGGATTGATGGGACACAAGAAAAAGGAAAAGTCCATGAACAGACCTGAAAGTTGATGAAGACCACATAGACCACATAGACCACATAGACCATATAGACCACATAGACCACAAAGACCTCATAGACCACATATGACAAGAAACTAGAACGCCACCTCATCTCCAAGCCGCTACTTTTTTCACACGTGTTAAACAGCACCTAAATCAATGATGCTGCTAATTTGTCGCTACAAGAACTACAGTTCCCATGATGCTTAGAGTGTAGATTCAGGAAGTAGTGAAGTGCACACGAATATCAGATATCAGATCTAGGTATAATACATTTTCTAGAAACTCTGGATAAAATGCAATTATTAATAAATGCAAAAATTAAAAAAATTACAAAAATTACAAAATTTGTAAAAATGTAAAAATTTGTAAAAATTTGTAAAAATTTGTAAAAATTTGTAAAAATTTGTAAAAATTTGTAAAAATTTGTAAAAATTTGTAAAAATTTGTAAAAATAAAACAGTTTACAGACAATATATATGTACAAATTCTCAATAGTCCAAAATTAGCAGGTGATTATTTCTTATGGAAACATTTTTTTTGGTTAGAGTACGTTTTGGTTAGGGGCTGCACGGCGGTCGAGTGGTTAGCGCGCAGACCTCACAGCTAGGAGACCCGAGTTCGGTTCCACCCTCGGGCATCTCTGTGTGGAGTTTGCATGTTCTCCCCGTGCATGCGTGGATTTTCTCCGGGTACTCCGGTTTCCTCCCACATTCCAAAAACATGCTAGGTTAATTAGCGACTCTAAATTGTCCATAGGTATGAATGTGAGTGTGAATGGTTGTTTGTCTATATGTGCCCTGTGATTGGCTGGCCACCAGTCCAGCGTGTACCCCGCCTCTCGCCTGAAGAAGACAGCTGTGATAGGCTCCAGCACCCCCTGCGACCCTCATGAGGATAAGTGGTAGAAAATGAATGAATGAATGAGTTCTCCTCCTATTTTGTGTGGAAGTGGTAACTTTTTGGCTTCTTATTTTGTCTTTCCCTACCCTCGGTCATCTCTGTGTGGAGTTTGCATGTTCTCCCCGTGCATGCGTTTGGTTTTCTCCGGGTACTCCGGTTTCCTCCCACATTCCAAAAACATGCTAGGTTAATTAGCGACTCCAAATTGTCCATAGGTATGAATGTGAGTGTGAATGGTTGTCGACCCTCGTGAGGATAAGCGGTAGAAAATGAATGAATGAACGTTTTGGTTAGAGTACGTTTTGGTTAGAGTTGGACCTAACCAAGGTTCCATGCAATCAATATCATTCTTAATTGATGAATAAATTCATCTTATTCCTAACGCAAAGCCAGTTAATCTGTCATCCGACCGGGGGGGGGGGGCGCGGCAGGGTGAGAGCGTGTGGCACAAAACTGTAGGGAATGAAAGTAGAACGGGTTCAGCATGTCATGTCGGATTAGCGCGTTGCTGTTCGGTCATCACCACTGCAGCCCCCCCCCCCAACAGACACTCAACCACACACTCGCCTTAAGACACTATCAACCTTGTTTTCCCCCTTTTGTGAATAATTTTCCTCCTCCAGAAAAACAAGACATTTAGAGGAAAAAAAAAAAAGAGGAATCCTTGCTGTGTAATCCGTCTGCACGTTTGTCTCGTTTCTTCTTCATTGTACAGTTTATGGTGATGTGTTTGTGCGCCCATCTGTTTGTTCTTCTCTTTTATAAATGGCATCGTGTCACAAGGAAAATGTGTGATTGATGTGGAGAGCGGTAAAGAAAAGCGATGCCACGTCGGAGTGCAATGTGCAGTCTCAGCACATCAGCGTCCTTGGCGTAAAAATGTGTTCATAAAGATTGCAGCTTGGCCCCCCCCGCCCCCAACACACACACACACACACACACACACACATATGCCGCATCACCTGGCTGGCAAAGCACCAGTGACCTGGCCGTGACTTTGTCAACATAGCCAGGAACTCTCAACTCCCGGGCAACTATTTCTCATTTTATGGCCAAATAAATCATCCAGTCATGAAAGAGTTGGGAGCGGCTCAATCTAGCTTTCTATCAAAACGGTTAGCTGCTCAGCATACGAGGTAAAGTGACGTATTATTATAGCGCTTTATTTGAACAGGTTAGCTTGAGAATCAGTGTTTTTTTTTCAGGTTGGCCTTAAACCAAGGCACCCAGTTTTACATCCTTTGGAGGATTTTTGGTGTCTCGAAAAATTTTATATGATATAGCGCTAACTCATCACTCATGTGACGCACATTAATTAAATAGTGAAATAGTGAAATAGTGAGATTGTTAAATTGTTAAATTGTGAAAATGTTAAATTGTGAAAATGTTAAATTGTTAATTAAATTTTTTTAATTTAAATTATTAAATTATTAAATTATTAAATTATTAAATTATTAAATTATTAAATTATTAAATTATTAAATTATTAAATTATTAAATTATTAAATTATTAAATTGTTAAATTATTAAATTATTAAATTATTAAATTGTGAAAATGTTAAATTGTAAAATTTTAAATTTCAATTATTAAATTATTAAATTATTAAATTATTAAATTATTAAATTATTAAATTATTAAATTATTAAATTATTAAATTATTAAATTGTGAAAAATGTTAAATTGTTAATTTAATTTTTTAAATTTCAATGTAAAATTATTAAATTATTAAATTATTAAATTATTAAATTATTAAATTATTAAATTATTAAATTATTAAATTATTAAATTACTAAATTACTAAATTACTAAATTACTAAATTACATTATTTGATTTTTTTGATTTTTTGATGTTTTGATTAGAAAATTTAAAATTAAAACATTTTTAATATATATATATATTTTTTTACATTTATTAACAATTGCATTTTATCAAGAGTTTCTAGAAAATGGATTATACCAACAATCACATCTGTAATCTTAGCCCCCCCCCCCACCCAGTGTTATGTATATGCGAGTGTAAAGCAACTCTAATGAAAATGCTGTTATGTGCAGCGTCGCAGTGAAATGTGAGCTTTAGAGGCTGTAGAGGGGAAAAAAAAACCAAATCATAAAAGACCCCCAAAGAGCACATCATCTAACACTTTGTCACACGTTGAGTGCAGAGAGAATGCAACGCTTGCGCTTCAGTCGGAGTGTGTGTGTCTGTGTGTGTGTCTGTGTGTGTGTGTGTGTGTGTGTGTGGCTTTTGTCATTTCAAAGTCTTTTTTATGGAGAAATGTTGCTGAGACTCGCATCTCATCTTTTGAATTCTATGCAATATGTTTCCTACTTGGTGACTTTTTGGCTGCGTTCACACTTGTGGTTTAGACCAAAAATAATATCATAAAACAAAATACAATGCGTACTTTGGTTTGGTTTGCTTAGCAGTAAAAACTTCTGCATACCCAATTCGTCCCTTGTTCATAGTGGCTAATTCGTTCCAGGCCCAACTGCCCTAAATTAATTTAACGCTATGCAGAATAAGATTAGATGTTTATGAAATGAATATTTTTGTAGTTAGAGCAAACAAAACCTGTTTGAATTTCAAAAATTTAGAGCCCTGGATACATAAAATAACACCCCTATAGTCACCATTAGTCACCAGGATTATTATTATGCTACAGGGACTCTCTTTATTTACTCCATACAAACCGTATCTATTATGCTAATTCCCGCCACTTTGTGTTGAGTTGTGGACTCCTATAGAGCAGCTACACACAATTACGCTTCCATTGGGTATTGTTTACATGGGATTGTGCTAATATTATGCTACAGGGACTCTCTTTATTTACTCCATACAAACCAGATCTATTATGCTAATTTCCGGCACTTTGTGTTGAGTTGTGGACTCCTATAGAGCAGCTACACACAATAACCCACACAGCAAGCTTTTTAGAGCTTCCAGATTCTGCACCTCTTTCAACAGTGTTTCCATGTACGGTCTTGAATTTAAATTTATTCCACCCCGAGCTCATCTCCAGGTGCGCTGTGATTGGTCGCATTCCTAAACGCTCCCGAGGACTTCCGATCCATGCTTACATCCATGCTTGGTATTTAACACGGGAATACAACGTTGTAACAACGTTTATAAGTCATAAAAGTCGAAAAGATGTATCGCTAACTCTTTAAGAAAGGGTTTGAAATGGAGTGATAGTTGGACAGAGAAGCCACAAATATACCACTTCCACACTGAATGGGAGGATGACCTTTTTTTCACTTAGCATCCATGCCTGGCTACATTGAGTGCAAGGTAGGGTCATGTAATAGGGACGCATGTCTTGTCCTTGACCAGAATACTACATCACTACTACTACTACATCACTTGTACTTCAATATGTTTAGTGTACCCCGAAACAGCCATCATTAATACATGTCATATATTAGCAATGGAGGAATAATCGAACTGCAATATTGTGAGTGATGACTGGACAATATTTACCATCCTACATTTTAGGAAAAAACTATGACAAATACTTCCAAAAAGCCATCATTTCTCTTCCATATTTGGTATTTGTGAATACCATCGTTTTCCCACCGGTGGGTGTCTTTGGTCCACCAGCCAGCGTTCCTTTGAACGGAACCAAACATGACAAGTGTGAACGCACCCTGAACTCTTCATTTCTTTCCTAGCTTCATATTCTATTCTCTTATAGGTTCTCCCATTGCTTCTGATGCGGTAAATCATTGAAACTTTGGATATTTGACACTTTTTTTTTGACATATGGCGGCGGTATATATGGGCGCCGTGTCGTGTACGCCTATGCATGTGATGACACATGTTTGTGTTATGTGAGCCTTAGGAAAATGTTTGTGTATGTTTGAGGAGGACAGGGAGAAAAAAGCCAGAGGGTGAACTGCAGGACGGATTGTAGCCGCTTTCACCCTGCTGCTGTCCGGACCGCTGTTGCTCACCATTAATGCCGCGCTTGTGTATGCGTGTACGCTTGTGTCGCAGTGACACGGAGTATGGAACCTTTTTTTTTTTTTTTTTGTGATTTGATTATTCTTTTGTCTTTTTTTTCCATAGTAAACCACGTTTGCCTTTATTTAGTGCAAGGGCAGCTGTCAATAACTGTCAACGTTGTAGTGGCTGAGCTGGACGCAGACGAGCGAGGCATCCATAAACATGTGCTGATCCTTGTTTTTGTTCGATTCCCCGGTTTCATAATGCTAATGGACTATTACTGCAGTTCAATGTTATGCAAAACATTCATTCATTTTCTACCGCTTTTCCTCATGAGGGTCGCGGGGGGGGGGGGGGGGGGGGGGGGTGCTGGAGCCTATCCCAGATGTCTTCAGGGCGAGAGGCGGGGTACACTCTGGACTGGTCGCCAGCCAATCACATATAGACAAACAACCATTCACACTCACATTCATACCTATGGACAATTTGGAGTCGCTAATTAACCTAGCATGATTTTTGGAATGTGGGAGGAAACCGGAGTACCCGGAGAAAACCCACGCATGCACAGGGAGAACATGCAAACTCCACACAGAGATGGCCGAGGGTGGGGAAAGACAAAATAAGAAGCCAAAAAGTTATCACTTCCACACAAAATAGGAGGGGAACTCATTCATACATTCATTTTCTACCGCTTATCCTCACGAGGGTCGCGCGGGGGGGGGGGGGGGGGCGGGGTGCTGGAGCCTATCCCAGATGTCTTCAGGGCGAGAGGCGGGGTACACTCTGGACTGGTCGCCAGCCAATCACATATAGACAAACAACCATTCACACTCACATTCATACCTATGGACAATTTGGAGTCGCTAATTAACCTAGCATGTTTTTTGGAATGTGGGAGGAAACCGGAGTACCCGAAGAAAACCCACGCATGCACGGGGAGAACATGCAAACTCCACACAAAGATGACCGAGGGTGGGGAAAGACAAAATAAGAAGCCAAAAAGTTACCACTTCCACACAAAATAGGAGGAGAACTCATTCATACATTCATTTTCTACCGCTTATCTTCACGAGGGTCGCGGGGGGGGGGGGTGCTGGAGCCTATCCTAGATGTCTTCAGGGCGAGAGGCGGGGTACACCCTGGACTGCTGGCCAGCCAATCACAGGGCACATACAGACAAACAACCATTCACACTCACATTCATACCTATGGACAATTTGGAGTCGCTAATTAACCTAGCATGTTTTTGGAATGTGGGAGGAAACCGGAGTACCCGGAGAAAACCCACGCATGCACGGGGAGAACATGCAAACTCCGAACTCGGGTCTCCTAGCTGTGAGGTCTGCGCACTAACTACTCGAGCGCCGTGCGGGCCTTAACCAAAACGTACTCTAACCAAAGAATTTTTTTCCATAAGAAATAATGACCTGCTAATTTTGGACTATTGAGAACACATGAATATTTAAAAAGAAGAATTTGTACATATATACTGTCTGTATACTCTTTTAATTTTAAAATTTAGAATTTTTAAAAATTTTAATTTTTTTTTAAAGTTTTTAAATTTTTTATTATTTTTTTAATTATTTTATTTTCAAAATTTTTTACATTTATTAATAATTGCATTTTATCCAGAGTTTCTAGAAAATGGATTATACCTTGATTTACATCTGATATTTGTGTGCACTTCACTACTTCCTGAATTTGCACTCTAAGCATCATGGGAACTGTAGTTCTTGTATACTCTTGTAATACTCTAATAGTATTAGATAGATAGATAGATAGATAGATAGACTCCCTTTATTGTCATTGCACAAAAACACAGTAGTGAAATTGCCAACGAAATGTCGTTGCCTGGCTCCCGTATAATAACAGACACAAAAGAAGATAAGTAATAATAAATAATAATAATAATAATAATAATAATGTGGAGAATAAATAGATAGAATAGTATTACTGCGGACTTCTCTGTGAACAATTGCAACATACGTGGCGGACTACACGGATTTCTGCTTGGACTCTGCGGGCTATTGTTTGTTTCCTGTTAAATAACTGCTAGTTATGTAATCATTTCAGACCTGTGTTTTGAGTTTGAGTCCCCCTTATCTAACCCCGACTGACAAAAGAACGAATGTGCAGCATTAAAGCACTGAATTAATGACCAACATGATGTTTGCACAGTCACTGTTCACCTGAGGAAAAGCTATCTGAGGCCGTTTGGTGGTTGCTGGCACGATTCCCCTTTTCCGCTTCTGGCCATCTCTTGTCCACTTCTGCTTTACTGAGTTGTTTGGAGTCAATGTGTTTATTGCTGTTGAGCAAGGTGGCGGCTGTCGCTTTTAAGGTGCAGGGCGTTTTTATTGCGCAACCTGATTAGCTGTCCTTTCATTATTTCCAGTCTTTATTTCATCAAAAATGGAGGTTCTGAAATACAATAATTCCTTAGTGTTTGTGCTTTAAATTTTGCGAGGTCACTCGCACGTTTTTTCCAAAAATTATAAAAAAATCTTGCTTTTTTTGTGATTGGATAGGGCTTACTAGTCATTTTTTAAAATATGTAATGTATTGCTATTTTAATACTTAAGCAAATTAAACTTTTTTTTACTGATGAACTAACTAACGAGGAACTAATGACGAAGACACATACATTTAGAGTAGTTACTGATTAACTAACTAATGACAAAGACACATACATTTAGAGTAGTTACTGAGGAACTAATGGCTAAGACACATACAGCTGGAGTAGTTACTAATGATGAACTAATTACCAAGACACATACATTTAGAGTAGTTACTGATTAACTAACTAACGAGGAACTAATGACGAAGACACATACATTTAGAGTAGTTACTGAGGAACTAATGGCTAAGATACATACAGTTGGAGTAGTTACTAATGATGAACTAATTACCAAGACACATACATTTAGAGTAGTTACTGATGAACTAACTAATGAGGAACTAATGACGAAGACACATACAATTAGAGTAGTTACTAATGAGGAACTAATGACTAAGGCACACACTTTTAGAGTAGTTACTGAGGAACTAATGGCTAAGATACATACATTTAGAGTAGTTACTGATGAACTAACTAATGAGGAACTAATGATGAAGACACATACAATTAGAGTAGTTACTAATGAGGAACTAATGAGTAAGGCACATACATTTAGAGTAGTTACTGATGAACTAACTAATGAGGAACTAATGACTAAGGCACACACATTTAGAGTAGTTACTGAGGAACTAATGGCTAAGATGCATACATTTAGAGTAGTTATGAATGAACTAATGATGAACGAATGACTAAGACATATACATTTAGAGTAGTCACTGATGAACTAACTAATGAGGAACTAATGACGAAGACACATACAATTAGAGTAGTTACTAATTAACTAATGAGGAACTAATGACTAAGGCACGCACATTTAGCACACTTTTTTTCACTTTTCTTTCAACACATGAACATTGAAATGCATTATATAATATTTGTAATTAATATTATAACATATTTTAACATTAAGTTTAACTGTTGTTTAATTGTTAATCAACTGGTTTTTTGACGATTTCCAGTCTTTATTTCATCAAAAATGGAGGTTCTGAAATACGGTAATCCCTCAGTGTTTGTGCTTTAAATTTTGGGAGGTCACTCTCACGTTTTTTCCAAAATATATTTTAAAAAAATCTTGCTTTTTTTTGTGATTGATAGGGCTTATTAGTCATTTTTTAAAATATGTAACGTATTGCTATTTTAATACTTAAGCAAATTAAACTTTTTTCACTTTTTTTCAACACAGGAACATTGAAATGCATTATATAATATTTGTAATTAATGTAATATATTTTAATATTAAGTTTAACTGTTGTTTAATTGTTAATCAACTGTTTTTTTGACGATTTCCAGTCTTTATTTCATCAAAAATGGAGGTTCTGAAATACGGTAATCCCTCAGTGTTTGTGCTTTAAATTTTGGGAGGTCACTCTCACGTTTTTTCCAAAATATATTTTAAAAAAATCTTGCTTTTTTTGGGCTTACTAGTCATTTTTTTAAATATGTAATGTATTGCTATTTTAATACTTTTTTTTTTTTTTTTTTTACTTTTTTTCCTCTTTTCTTTCAACACGGGAACATTGAAATGCATTATATTATATTTGTAATTAATATTATAACATATTTTAATATTAAGCTTAATTATTATAATATTTAAATATTATTTTAATATTAATATTAAATATAACGTACATTAAATTATTTATTTTTTTAAACTTTTTTTCAACGCTGGCAGCCTTAATTATTGAAAATAAATCACATTTCCTGCTGTGCATGCGATGATGCCCTGCGCCTAATTAGCACTCAACATGGAGGTCTTGAACGTTACTGTGTGGAATACCTACCCACTCCCTTGAGTGAGGAATACTTATTGAAGCCGATTCCCAGGTTGTTGTGGGGGTGAGACAAGGCCATGGCGGGACCCAGGGGAGACAAGGCTGCGTTGTTCAGATGGTTATGATCTAAAAGAAAACGAAAGATACATAAAGGAACCCTGCATTTAAACGTTGCACACATGGAAAATAATGACAGGAAGTTAGTATGCCAATGCCTTTTATGTTTGAAGGTAAACCTTGCTGATTGTATTGTGAATGAGATGCGGGGATTGAACCTTTTTTTTGTGGGAGTAGAAGTAACAATTAGCTAAGGCTCAACGGCTGTGTGTGCATTTCACACGCGTGCAGCCTTTAGAAGCGTAAACTACTAAAGCAGGGGTGGGCAAACTTTTTGACTCGCGGGCCGCATTAATTTAACAAAATTGACGGGGGGGATTATGTAGTATTTTACACCTATATTTTTACACATATTTTACATGTAAAAGTGTCATGCAATCTGCTATATGTGCACTTTGAAATCATTTATTTGATGTAAAGTGTGTTATAAATGTATTATTATTATTATTATTATTGCTATTGTTATTAGAATTATTATTATTATTAGTTATAGTAATGTTATTATATTGTTTATTATTTTGTTAATAATAATATTACTACCATTATTATATTAATATTATTAACAACAATATTAATAT
Organism: Doryrhamphus excisus; assembly: GCF_030265055.1. Taxonomy (NCBI): domain Eukaryota; kingdom Metazoa; phylum Chordata; class Actinopteri; order Syngnathiformes; family Syngnathidae; genus Doryrhamphus; species Doryrhamphus excisus. The sequence continues at coordinate 2,303,323 of NC_080480.1, read as the reverse complement.
AATAGTAGTATTATTATCATTATTGACAACATTATTATTATTATTATTATTATTATTATTATTATTATTATTATTATTATTATTATTATTATTATTATTATTATTATTATTATTATTATTATTATTATTATTATTACTATTATTGTGCTTGTGCTCCTTTTTCCAGGAGTATTTTGTAAACAACAGACCACATCAAATAACGAAATTGATAAAGCAGCTACCTCAACCATCAAAAAGTTGGCCCAAGCCACGATGCCAGGTTATGTGTTGAGTTTAAATGAAATACTTTGGAAAAAACAGGCGGGCCATATTGAAACACTTGGCGGGCCGGATGTGGCCCCCGGGCCGTAGTTTGCCCACCCCTGTACTAAAGTGTTGTGCAAGATTGCATGATACCTTTATAGTTAAATTATGCAATTATGCGATTTTTATGACAAGAGGTGGAAAACTTTTATTTCGAATGTCATGTGTTGTGTGTGTTAAGACCTATTATGCTAATTTCTAGCCCTTTGTAATGTGTTGTGGACTCCTATAGAGCAGCTACACAGAGATAGATCCTCCAGAATCTGCACCTATTCCAGTATTTTCTCTGATATTCCACCCACGGCCCACCTTTGGGCCCCACAAACTCCGCTGTCATTGGTGACACTTCCAAGACAAACATGGAGGAGGGCAGGCCTACAGCTTCTACCCGGTCACGCCCATATAAGGACGTCAGTGACACTGTGACATCACAGGTAGCCTGAAACCGAGCATTCAGAGTCATCCCGAACTTCTTTCAGGGCTCACTTCCGAATAGACAAATGTCGTTATGTGAAGCTTTGGCATTGTTTAACCTGCAGGAAGAAAAGCTCTGATTGGCTCAGAGAGAACCCACATGGTTTGCATGTAGAATAGAACCTTGGTTAGCAGACGCCCCGGTTAGCATTCATTCATTCATTTTCTACCGCGTATCCTCACAAGGGTCACCTTGGGGTGCTGGAGCCTATCCCAAGTGTCTTCGGTACACCCTGGACCTGTGGCCAGCCAATCACAGGGCACATATAGATAAACAACCATTCACACTCACATTCATACCTATGGACAATTTGGAGTCGCTAATTAACCTAGCATGTTTTTGGAATGTGGGAGGAAACCGGAGTACCCGGAGAAAACCCACGCATGCACGGGGAGAACATGCAAACTCCACACAGAGATGACCGAGGGTGGGGAAAGACAAAATAAGAAGCCAAAAAGTTACCACTTCCACACAAAATAGGAGAACTCATTAATTCATTCATTTTCTACCGCTTATCCTCACGAGGGTCGCGGGAGGGTGCTGGAGCCTATCCCAGCTGTCTTCTTCGTGCAAGAGGCGGGGTACACCCTGGACTGGTGGCCAGCCAATCACAGGGCACATATAGACAAACAACCATTCACACTCACATTCATACCTATGGACAATTTGGAGTCGCTAATTAACCTAGCATGTTTTTGGAATGTGGGAGGAAACCGGAAGTACCCGGAGAAAACCCACACATGCACGGGGAGAACATGCAAACAGAGATGGCCAAGGGTGGAATTGAACCCTGGTCTCCTAGCTGCGAGGTCTGCGTGCTAACCACTCGACCACCGTGCAGCCCGTATTGGTATCATCAGATATCAAATTCTTTGTTTTCCTATTTTTTTAAATTCTTTTTAACCTTTTGAACTTTGCCGGTGGTGTTGGCTCTGGCTGCTGTCATCATCTGCGTTTTACAGCCACAGCAGGCAGCTGTTACCGGCAATAAAGCTCTCATAAAGTCCCGGCATGCTACCTGCACAGCACCAAGCGTTGGGCAAACAAATGTAGGGACTATTTGGTGAACATTATGGAGCATATCACAGTGCTTCAAACGATGGCGGGGGACCAGAACTGGGCTTAAAAGGAGCATAAATGTCTATTTCCTGCGCTTTTAAATGGAACATTTCACAGTTTGTATAACAATAAAATTGGCGTTTTACCGCATGTGTTTGTTGTGATGAAAATGCCGAAATTGATTTCTACATCGGGCTGGAATCATGAAACGTTCCTTCCGAAGAATCCAATCAAAGCTCGGTTTATTCCATGCTATTTCCATGTTATATTTGCCTGGAATTCCTAAGTTGGACACATCCGCAAAAGCAGAACACGCCATGCCACCCACGCTCAGCTTTTGTTCAAGAGAGATGCAAATTAGTGCTCCCGGGCTGGAGTTAATTGTCTTTAACTTTGGTGCTCTCAAATCCCTTTGTGAGCTTGAAAGGTGCAAGCGGCAATCTGACAAAAGGATGCGGCAGGATTTTTAATTTGCACATTTTGTATTTAGTTATTTGGCTGCGACGTACGTCACTCTTTTGGAAGGTGACACATTTTTTTTGACTGGTTATGTTGACACATTCCCTTACCCAATTCCCAGTTGACGAACTTCTAATTAGTTTGAATTAAAACCACATTTTGTGGTTTTGTTTACCAATGAGGAACTAATGAGTAAGGCACATACATTTAGAGTGGTTACCGAGGAACTAATGGTTAAGACACATACATTTAGAGTAGTTACTGATGAACTAACTAATGAGGAACTAATGATGAAGACACATACATTTAGAGTAGTTACTGGGGAACTAATGGCTAAGATACATACAGCTGGAGTAGTTACTAATGATGAACTAATTACCAAGACACATACATTTAGAGTAGTTACTGATGAACTAACTAATGAGGAACTAATGACAAAGACACATACATTTAGAGTAGTTACTGGGGAACTAATGGCTAAGATACATACAGTTGGAGTAGTTACTAATGATGAACTAATTACCAAGACACATACATTTAGAGTAGTTACTGATGAACTAACTAATGAGGAACTAATGACAAAGACACATACATTTAGAGTAGTTACTGAGGAACTAATGGCTAAGATACATACAGTTGGAGTAGTTACTAATGATGAACTAATTACCAAGACACATACATTTAGAGTAGTTACTGATTAACTAACTAATGACAAAGACACATACATTTAGAGTAGTTACTGAGGAACTAATGGCTAAGATACATACAGCTGGAGTAGTTACTAATGATGAACTAATTACCAAGACACATAGATTTAGAGTAGTTACTGATGAACTAACTAATGAGGAACTAATGACAAAGACACATACATTTAGAGTAGTTACTGGGGAACTAATGGCTAAGATACATACAGTTGGAGTAGTTACTAATGATGAACTAATTACCAAGACACATACATTTAGAGTAGTTACTGATTAACTAACTAATGACAAAGACACATACATTTAGAGTAGTTACTGGGGAACTAATGGCTAAGATACATACAGTTGGAGTAGTTACTAATGATGAACTAATTACCAAGACACATACATTTAGAGTAGTGAGGAACTAATGACAAAGACACATACATTTAGAGTAGTTACTGGGGAACTAATGGCTAAGATACATACAGTTGGAGTAGTTACTAATGATGAACTAATTACCAAGACACATACATTTAGAGTAGTTACTGATGAACTAACTAATGAGGAACTAATGACAAAGAAACATACATTTAGAGTAGTTACTGAGGAACTAATGGCTAAGATACATACAGTTGGAGTAGTTACTAATGATTAACTAATTACCAAGACACATACATTTAGAGTAGTTACTGATTAACTAACTAATGACAAAGACACATACATTTAGAGTAGTTACTGAGGAACTAATGGCTAAGATACATACAGCTGGAGTAGTTACTAATGATGAACTAATTACCAAGACACATACATTTAGAGTAGTTCCTGATGAACTAACTAACGAGGAACTAATGACGAAGAAACATACATTTAGAGTAGTTACTGAGGAACTAATGGCTAAGATACATACAGTTGGAGTAGTTACTAATGATGAACTAATTACCAAGACACATACATTTAGAGTAGTTACTGATGAACTAACTAATGACAAAGACACATACATTTGGAGTAGTTACTGAGGAACTAATGGCTAAGATACATACAGCTGGAGTAGTTACTAATGATGAACTAATTACCAAGACACATACATTTAGAGTAGTTACTGATGAACTAACTAATGAGGAACTAATGACGAAGACGCATACAATTAGAGTAGTTACTAATGAGGAACTAATGACTAAGGCACACACTTTTAGAGTAGTTACTGAGGAACTAATGGCTAAGATACATACATTTAGAGTAGTTACTGATGAACTAACTAATGAGGAACTAATGATGAAGGCACATACAATTAGAGTAGTTACTAATGAGGAACTAATGAGTAAGGCACATACATTTAGAGTGGTTACAGAGGAACTAATGACTAAGACACATACATTTAGAGTAGTTACTGATGAACTAACTAATGAGGAACTAATGACTAAGGCACACACATTTAGAGTAGTTACTGAGGAACTAATGGCTAAGATACATACAGTTAGAGTAGTTATGAATGAACTAATGATGAACGAATGACTAAGACATATACATTTAGAGTAGTCACTGATGAACTAACTAATGAGGAACTAATGACGAAGACACATACAATTAGAGTAGTTACTAATGAACTAATGAGGAACTAATGACTAAGGCACGCACATTTAGAGTAGTTACTGAGGAACTAATGGCTAAGATACATACAGTTAGAGTAGTTATGAATGAACTAACGATGAACAAATGACTAAGACACATACATTTAGAGTAGTTACTGATGAACTAACTAATGAGGAACTAATGACTAAGACACATACATTTAGAGTAGTTACGGAGGAACTAATGACTAAGACACATACAATTAGAGTAGTTACTAATGAACTAATGAGGAACTAATGACTAAGACACATACATTTAGAGTAGTTACGGAGGAACTAATGACTAAGACACATACAATTGGAGTAGTTACTAATGAACTAATAAGGACCTAATGACTAAGACACATACATTTAGAGTAGTTACAGAGGAACTAAAGACTAAGACACATACATTGAGAGTAGTTACTAATGAACTAATGAGGAACTAATGACTAAGACATACATTTAGAGTAGTTACTGAGGAACTAAGGCACATAAATTTAGAGTAGTTACTGAGGAACCAATGAGGAACCAATGAGGAACCAATGAGTGTGTGGAAGTATATTTAAGCTACAAAAAGCAAGTATTTTGTCTTTTTTTTAATAGAAAACGTGACTTTGGAGGCATATTTCCACTCCACCCAATTGCATTTACAAACGGACACCCCGCGTCCGCCGCCCCCTTGATGCATCAGCCGCATCACGAGGGGTCGAGCGAGGGGGATGTCGGCAGACTACTCGAGTGAGAGATGTGACACCAGCGCTGACTGATTGAATTGGAAACGCATCTCCACTTCCCCGTGTAATTGATATGCGGCGGCGACACACGCTGTGTGCGGCGCGCTGAGCAGAGAGCGACGACTGTGTGATGTCATTTCATGTGCGCGTGGAGCCGCATGCGGCCTTGCTCCGCCATCTTGGTGCACTTCCACCTGCACTTTGTCGAAAATTAGACCCGGAATTAACGACGGCAAACAAACAAAAACATTGCACTGTGTTATGTGGCGCTATACCATGACAGATCTTTGAGTGGTTCTTAATAACACGCAGAGCTTTTGCTCTCTAAGTGTCCTACATTCTCAACCATTCTTCGAGCGAGCCAGCAGTGGAAATAATGGGACAGACAGAGAGAGAGAGAGAGAGAGAGAGAGAGAGAGAGAGAGATGAACAGAATAAGGGAGTGAGAGTTAGCCAACGATAGACTGCTGGAGGGGAAAAAAATCAACTAATTGATGGAAAGATCCTTGGCCAGTCTCCAGTTTGACCACAGGGCTGTTCCCAGCCACCAGAGAGCTCCCATAGAATGTGTGCTGCACCGATGTCCCGGTCTTTTTTTTTTTTTCGTTTTTCTGGGTCTACTTCCTCCTTTCTCTTTTATTTTTTATACATCTGTTGAATTATTTCACTACAACTCGCTTTGGCAGCCGTGCGCTTTTAGTGAAGGGAAGCTGAAAGTGAAAGGACAGGAGCTAATGATTGGAACCCCGTATTCATCTCCAGTGAAATATATATCATATACCGTATTTCCAGCATAGAATATTGCACCGTTGACACCAAATTTATGTTAATTTTCTTATTTTTTGCCTGCAAAATAACATTTCCTGCTATAGACGTGTGTTTGCATGGTGACATGTTTACATTTTTTTGTTTACCAATGAGGAACTAATGAGTAAGGCACATACATTTAGAGTGGTTACTGAGGAGCTAATGGCTAAGACACATACATTTAGAGTAGTTACTGAGGAACTAATGACTAAGACACATACAGTTAGAGTAGTTACTAATGAACTAACGATGAACTAATTACCAAGACACATACATTTGGAGTAGTTACTGATGAACTAACTAATGAGGAACTAATGACTAAGACACATACATTTGGAGTAGTTACTGATGAACTAATGACTAAGACACATACAGTTAGAGTAGTTACTAATGAACTAACGATGAACTAATGACTAAGACACATACATTTAGAGTAGTTACTGATGAACTAACTAATGAGGAACTAATGACTAAGGCACACACATTTAGAGTAGTTACTGAGGAACTAATGGCCAAGATACATACAGTTGGAGTAGTTACTAATGAAGAACTAATTACCAAGACACATACATTTAGAGTAGTTACTGATGAACTAACTAATGAGGAACTAATGACTAAGACACATACATTTAGAGTAGTTACTGAGGAACTACTGACTAAGACCATCCAGTTAGAGTAGTTACTAATGAACTAATGATGAACTTACGACTAAGGCAAACACATTTAGAGTAGTTACTGAGGAACTAATGGCTACGATACATACAGTTAGAGTAGCTACTAATTAACTAATGACTAGGGGACATACATTTAGAGTAGTTACTGAGGAACTAGGGCACATACATTTAGAGTATTTACTGAGGAACCATTGATGAACTAATGAGTAAGGTACATACATTTAGAGTGGTTACTGAGGAACTAATGTCTAAAACACATATATTTAGAGTAGTTACTAATGAAGTAATGAGGAACTAATGACTAAGACATACATTTAGAGTGGTTACTGACGAACTAATGACTAAGTCACATACATTTAGAGTAGTTACTAATGAACTAATGAGGAGCTAATGACTAAGACATACATTTAGAGTAGTTACTGAGGAACTAAGGCACATAAATTTAGAGTATTTACTGAGGAACCAATGGGGAACTAATGAGTAAGGCACATACATTTAGAGTATTTCCCGAGGAACCAATGAGGATTCAAGCGTATTCAAGAGTCTAATTGCATGTTGAGTACTAAAAATGTGTACATGTTGGCAGGTGTGCACTCCAATGGAAGCCTCTTGTGTGAACATAGTCTTAATAAATATATATAATAATAATAATATGGGTTCCAAACATTCCAAACTTCAAAGCTAGCTAAACAGGACCTGGTCTCGTCGTCTTGTGGTCTTGCCGTCTCTGCACAGATCATCCATCCCATAAATAGGTCATGTTTTTATTGCTATGATAACACATAATATCTATATTTGAAAGTAATGTAGGCTCCTTTTCTAAAAGTATCAGGTCTCCAGCCTGTTTTACATTTGATGTGCTTCCGTGTGTCGTTCCGGATGCTTCCTGCCTGCTTTGCCAGCGGTGGGAGTGAGAAAGAGAGAGCAGATTGAAAGGACAATGTTTCCTGTGTTTTGTTGTCTTGCATTCATTTCCTCCAAATGTCCCATTTTTTTTTTTTTTTCGTTTGTGTGTTCATGAGCGTGCGCCTCCTTTCTGATGTGTCGGATAGTATAGGAAGCCTCTGAGGAGTAACTTATTCAAATGTATGTTTATTAAGGGGAAGCATAGAAGCAAGTGATGGTTTAGTATTGTGTATGTTTATATGTAGATATGATAGACAATATGTGCCGGGGACAGGAAGTAGCGGAATAGACCGTTTCTGGCCACTTTGAGGGTTCAATTGACTTGTTTACGTGTAGGTGAAGGCTCCATGTGGACAACCACAACCGCTTCAGTTGGAGTGGATGCATGTTGCAGCCAGCATTGGTTTGTCTCTTTGTGTGTGTGTGTGTGTGTGTGTGTGTGTGAGTGATAATGTCAGAGCGAGGCTTGGCAGCAGCTCGACTCTTTGATGCTGAGCCCTGCTGGACCGCCTGCACACTCTCACACACGTGCGCAGAGATGCAAAGACCTGGGTAGTTTCATGTTGGGATTCTCAACTGGTGGGTCGTGTCCCAAAAGTGGCTCGTAGGTCTTAAAAAATTGAGTTTTTTGTCTGGTATGTTTATGGGCGACTCAATCAAGTGGGGTTTTAATGTGGCGGTCTGTCTGACACTGACACACAGCTGCAGATATCTGCTGGAGAAGAGCACGCCGTAACGAGAGAGACAGCATCTTACCACATATCATATTTTGTTTTGATCGGTCACTTGAAATTTTGGATATTTGACAAGTTTGAGTTGAAGTATTTCCGAAGAGAATTAGGTTTAAGTCACGGCGGTCGAGCCCCGAGACCAGTGTGGGAGATTAAATATCATCGCAATGTCTCTGAATGCATCTCATGAATGCCTTAAATTTGTATTTTTTTTTCATTCAGCCATTTTCATGATTAAAACTGATTAATTTAGGTAGAAAATACATAAAATGAATGAATAAAGGAATTTTTAGAGCCCCGTAGACTTGAAATAACACCCCTATAGTCACCTTTAGACTCCATAAGAAACGCCGCCGCTCGTAGCATGTAGAAAGTAGTTCGTTCTAAGCTTAAAGTGTTTTAAACGGAGTGCTGTCTTCTCGCCCGAAGACAGCTGGGATAGGCTCCAGCACCCCCTCCACCCTCGTGAGGTAAAAACAGTAGAAAATGAATGAATTTTTAGAGCCCCGTAGACTTGAAATAACACCCCTATAGTCACCTTTAGACTCCATAAGAGACGCCGCCGCTCATAGCATGTAGAAAGTAGTTCGTTCTAAGCTTAAAGTGTTTTAAACAGAGTGCTGTCTTCTCGCCCGAAGACAGCTGGGATAGGCTCCAGCAAACCCTGCCACCCCCGTGAGGAAAAGCGGTAGAAAATGAATGAATGAATGAATTTTTAGAGCCCCGTAGACTTGAAATAACACCCCTATAGTCACCTTTAGACTCCATAAGAGACGCCGCCCCTCGTAGCATGTAGAAAGTAGTTCGTTCTAAGCTTAAAGTGTTTTGAACGGAGAGACAGCTGGGATAGGCTCCAGCACCCCTGCGACCCTCGTGAGGATAAGCGGTAGAAAATGAATGAATGAATGAATTTTTAGAGCCCTGTAGACTTGAAATAACACCCCTATGGTCACCTTTAGACTCCATAAGAGACGCCGCCGCTCGTAGCATGTAGAAAGTAGTTTGTTCTAAGCTTAAAGTGTTTTAAACGGAGAGACAGCTGGGATAGGCTCCAGCAACCCCCCCCCCCCCCCCGCCCCCGTGACTCTCGTGAGGATAAGCGGTAGAAAATGAATGAATGAATGAATAAATGAACCCGCCATGGGGCCAAAGAAAGTTGCGAATGCTAGCACTTTGATGCAGAATGAGAAAGGTTGCCATATTTGTTTATATGAGAGTGAAAGAGTTAGAATACATTTCCTGATTGGGCGGAGTCTATAAGACTGATTTAAAATAATACTTTCAAATAATACAAAATATGTGTGAGTGGTACTTTCCTTCCGGCAAATGCGCATTGTACCCCCAAAACAGCTTGTACTGAATTTAATTGGGAATAATTTGGTCAATTTATTTGACCGAGACATTAAAAAAAAAAAAGGGGGGGGGGGGGGGGTTACCAAAGCCTCGTCCTTGTCTCCATCTTCCTCTCCTCTCCTCTCCTCTCTCTCCGGGTTTGTGCTAATGCGTCACCTTGTATCACCTTCGTATTCAATGTCAGTGTTCATGTATCCCTGTGATGTGACTTTTAGCCCCGCCTTCCTCTCCCAGTCACCTGCCTCTTCCTTGACTCCACTTTATGTATGAGGCAGGCCATCTGTTGACCTTCATGGAAGAAGGGAATAACGTTCAATCTCAGGGCAGTGCTCACACATCTATGATAGTGCACATATAGAGAATATACGTTTTGTTCATTAAATCAGCAGCTTGCGCATTTAGAAATGATTTAAAAAATGTAGAACGTGACTTATTTGTAAAAGATACAGGAACCTGTGACGTCAAAAAAATGTGTAATTTGACCCACTCACATTCAGAAAGTGACACAAAACCCACTCTGTGGACCGCTTGTCCTCACGAGGATAATAATAATAATAATAAATATAGATGAGATATTATATAGATGGCGGCACGGCGGTCGAGTTGTTCACAGCTAGGAGACCAGGGTTCAATTCCACCCTCGGCCATCTCTGTGTGGAGTTTGCATGTTCTCCCCGTGCATGCGTGGGTTTTTTTCCGGGTACTCCGGTTTCCTCCCACATTCCAAAAAAAACATGCTAGGTTAATTAGCGACTCCAAATTGTCCATAGGTATGAATGTGAGTGTGAATGGTTGTTTGTCTATATGTGCCCTGTGATTGGCTGGCCTCCAGTCCAGGGTGTACCCCGCCTCTCGCCCTGAAGACATCTGGGATAGGCTCCAGCCCCCCCCCCCCCCCCCCTGCGACCCTCGTGAGGATAAGCGGTAGAAAATGAATGTATGAATGAGTTCTCCTCCTATTTTGTGTGGAAGTGGTAACTTTTTGGCTTCTTATTTTGTCTTTCCCCACCCTCGGCCATCTCTGTGTGGAGTTTGCATGTTCTCCCCGTGCATGCGTGGGTTTTCTCCGGGTACTCCGGTTTCCTCCCACATTCCAAAAAACATGCTAGGTTAATTAGCGACTCCAAATTGTCCATAGGTATGAATGTGAGTGTGATGGTTGTTTGTCTATATGTGCCCTGTGATTGGCTGGCCAGCAGTCCAGGGTGACAGCTGGGATAGGCTCCAGCACCCCCGCGACCCTCATGAGGAAAAGAAAATGAATGAATGAATATTATAGAGATGAGATAGAAACAGTGAGACAAGAGAACAAGAGTAGTCATTTCAGCACCATGGACAGCGCCCATGATTCTGGCGGCTCAATAATGACTGGATGCGTATATATTTACCACCAGTAGGGGGTGCCAAATTAACTACCCATTCATTTGCAATGGGGAAACGCATTCATTCATTCATTCATTCATTCATTCATTTTCTACCGCTTATCGCATGAGGGTCGCAAGTAGGGTGCTGGAGCCTATCCCAGCTGTCTTGGGGCGATACGTGGGGTGCACCCTGGGCCGGTGGCCAGCCAATCACAGGGCACATATAGACAAACAACCATTCACACTCACATTCATACCTATGGACAATTTGGAGTCCATATGTAAACAAAAAAAACCCACATTTAAACAACTTTTTTGTATTTTCTACCTAAATTAATCGGTTAAAATTAAATGATCGGTTAAAATCTCATGATTAAAAATTATCATGAGATGCATTCAAAGACATTGTGATGATATTTAATCCCCCACACTGGTCACTAGGTGGCAGTAATGTTGTTTTTTTGTACAGTTGTGTGACTAAGAGTGTAAAACAAAAAAAGCGCTGTGTGAAATGCATGTCATAATATTAGGAACAGTTAACAGTTAGTCATATCTAATGACACTTTGACCCCGGAACGTTTATTTGTGTTATTTTTCCTGAAATAGCAGACATATTCACATTGAAAAACATGAATATTTCAATAACACAAACAAAGTTTTGCTGGCTGGCATTTGCGGTCATCTGTCGCTTCCAAGGGTCACCTCCGACAGGAAGGCTGCGGGTTTGAGCCTGCTAACTGGTTTGCGTGTTCCTGGTAAAAAAAAAACAAAAAAAAAAACTCTGCTTTGCCTTTTGGGCTTCCCTGTGGATGCTGTGACTTCCTCCCACAAACACGCACGTTAGGTTAATTGGACATTGTTGCTTGCAGTTGTTAGTGTGTGTGTGTGTGTGATGTTGCCTCTTTGTGATCTGTCCTTGCTTTATACCCACACACCCCTGACCCTCTGTCAGCTGGGATAGACTCCAGCGTCATGCAATTCTGCTGTATAAGGATTATATGGTGGAAATGCATATAATATTCATTCATTCATTCATTTTCTACCGCTTTTTCCTCACGAGGGTCGCGAGGGGTGCTGGAGCCTATCCCAGCTGTCTTCGGGCGTAAGGCAGGGTACACCCTGGACTGGTCGCCAGCCAATCACAGGGCACATATAGACAAACAACCATTCACACTCACATTCATACCTATGGACAATTTGGAGTCGCTAATTAACCTAGCATGTTTTTGGTATGTGGGAGGAAACCGGAGTACCCGGAAAAAACCCACGCATGCACGGGGGGGACCTTCCAAACTCCACACAGAGATGCCCGAGGGTGAACCCTGGTCTCCTAGCTGTGAGGTCTGTGCGCTAACCCCTAGACCACCGTGCCGCCCTGCATATAATATAATATAATATAATATAATATAATATAATATAATATAATATAATATAATATAATATAATATAATATAATATAATATAATATAATATAATATAATATAATATAATATAATATAATATAATATAATATAATATAATATATCATCCCTAAATATTAAAGGAAGCACAAAGCCTGTGGCTCTTAAAGTTAATTACTAACTAAAAAGCCTTCAGGGTTGTACCAATCACAGAATATTGCTGGAATTCTCCAATGTTTACGTTTAAGCGGCTTTGCTTAAAGTGAAACAGGAAGAAGACCTGAGTTTACTTGCTTCTGGATAATAATAATAATAATAATAATAACCTGACTTATTAATAACCCCTTTTTTCTTTGCTGGTTTACTTCTCCACGAAGCACTACTTTTGTTTACGGGAGTCAAATAGCGTTAATGGAGTCATTTCACATCCCAATTCCAATCGCGTTTCGCCTCCTCGCTTCCATTCCTGCGCCAACACACAATTTGCAGGCTAACTGAGGGCTTATAACCCCATTACCAAGTGCAATAAATTTAGCCACTTGTCTAGTCAGCACTTTACACAATGCTTAGTTCCCGGGATATATCCGCATAGAGAGGGAACTGAAACTAAAGGGAACGGGAGAGAAAGAGGGTGAGCAGGGTATTGACGTGGCCTTTTAAATCTTCTATTGTTTGGGAGCAAGCGAGGGAACAATGAGGGGAGAAAATCATAACAAAATGCAAGGTACTCGCAATTTGCTTCAATGTTAAGGTGTGCTTCGGGGCAAAACATCCTCAAAATCACAAATTTACAGAAAATAACTAAAATAAAAAAGTCCTCATTTTTCCGAATAAGATGCTGTCTCTAAACTTTTGACTGTAAACGATAATCCCTCAATTATCACAGTGAATTAGTGTTTATTTATGACCTTCTATATATGTTTTTAACACTATTAGAGCCTTCTCCATCAGTGATTACCAAAGTGTGGGCCGCGGTCCCCTGGTGGGCTGTGGTGGTACTGCAAGTGGGCCATAAGGTCATTAAAAATATGATTAATTTTGAAACTCTGCTCGTTCTGCCTTGTTCCCCTGCATAATAATAATAATTTTTATTTTTATTTTTATTTTTATTTTTATTTTTATTTTTATTTTTATTTTTATTTTTATTTTTATTTTTATTTTTATTTTTATTTTTATTTTTATTTTTATTTTTATTTTAATTTTAATTTTAATTTTAATTTTAATTTTAATTTTAATTTTAATTTTAATTTTAATTTTAATTTTTATTTTTATTACTGTAAAATATTTATTACATGATTTAAAAAATATATTTATAGGCCTAACTAATAACTTATTGAGTGTTATTGACCTGTCACAATATTTTAAGAACATTTTATAGTTTACGTAGCTAACGTAGCTCTGTGGTTATCATGCTAGGCGGTCGTTAAACGGAGGAGCGCGTAGTATTAAGTGGCGGGAAAAATGGAGCGCAGTTGAGAATGAATTGTGTCTTGTGTGTACACCACAGATTAAAAGTTTGGGCTTGAATCTTTATAATAATAGTAATAATAATAATAATAATAATAATAATAATAAGTACTCTAAGAATGCAGCATTTGGTCAATGTGCTGTTTATAGGACAAAGGTGGGCTGCAGACATTTTTTTTATATTTTCAAGTGGACCCTGAGTTGGTAAAGTTTGGGAACCCCTGCTCTAGACATAAAATAACACCCCTATAGTCTTTACACTGTTATTAGGCAATATAATAAACATAATAAATACACTACAAGTGGATGAGATGGTCAAGGTATAATCAATTGCATTGAAATATTCTGCATTTTTAACATAAAATATCATTGGTAAATACACAGTAAGACATTATGATGCTGTACCCTTCAAGTTGATCGTAATTGAGAGTACTGATGATGTGTATAATGTTAGCATCTATGCACACACAGGCTAACACAGAGCTATTTACTCGCAGTGGATTCAATCTTGACTTCTTTACTTGCTTTTCATCCACTTTTAATTGTGACAGACACATTTTTTATTTTTTATTTTTTATTTTTTATTTTTTATTTTTTATTTTTTATTTTTTATTTTTTATTTTTTATTTTTTATTTTTTATTTTTTATTTTTTATTTTTATTTTTTTATTATTTATTTATTTATTTATTATTTATTTATTTATTATATATTTATTATTTATTTATTATTTATTTATATTTATTTTTTTATTTTTTATTTTTTATTTTTTATTTTTTATTTTTTATTTTTTATTTTTTATTTTTTATTTTTTATTTTTTATTTTTTATTTTTTTATGAAGGTACGTAATTGTCCCATAATTCGTGACCACTCGGACCATCCTTGTTTTTCTTGTAATGTTCCATGAGCGTCAGATGTGATGCCCGTGTGCATGGCGGTGTTGTGTAATCGTCTCCAGCTCCCTATAACAGCTGCAGAAATTTGGAGAGTGGAAGAGAGGCGGTGGGGAATGAGGGAGGGGGGGGGGGGGGGTGGATGTTTAAAGAAAAGCCACGTTATGCAACAGGACTCAATTTGGGTCCAAAACTCCTAAGCCTCATTTGCCCCAATTAATTTGCCAGGAAGTATAATAGCTTCAGATTTGGTGATTAGCAAAGCGGCGTCACATCTGATGACAGATCTTCAAACATTATGTAATCAAATTCCAACTTTATTTCTTCTCCGTACCTGAACAATACGGCCTTTAAAGTGTTCTATCTCAGACTGTGGTAGAACTGATGATAACCGATGTGGATCCGGACGTGCACGTGTGTAAGTCACACTATAGCAGCCGTTCCCTTAGCCGTGGAGGAGCAATGAATTATTGAGCTAATCTGAGCTTTGAACATGTCCTTTCATCACAAGGGCCAAGCAGACCCCGGGGCGTTTACACTTTACACTCACATACAGTATATATATATATATATATATATATATATATATATATATATATATATATATATATATATATATATATATATATCTTCAACTAAAGGCTCCATCCCTGCAGCTTGAAGATACCTTCAAGTCCAAGGTGTGTAGAGCCCAAGGACACTTTATGGTAATGGTTTAATTTCATTTAAACATGCATCAGATTACAATTGAGTGCATCCCATAATCAGTTCCCAGTTCCACATGTCCAAAAGGAGTAGGAAGAAGCAAAGCTTATTAAATCCTACCCCTCCATCTGGTACTTTTACAATCAGTAACTGTTACATTTGTTCACTTCCTGCTTTCCTAATATATTTAAAGTTTTTTTAATTTTAATTTTAATTTTAATTTTAATTTTAATTTTAATTTTAATTTTAATTTTAATTTTAATTTTAATTTTAATTTTAATTTTAATTTTAATTTTAATTTTAATTTTAATTTTAATTTTAATTTTAATTTTAATTTTAATTTGAGGCCGTCTGCCTTTGCTGGGGTAAAAAATATCATACTATTTAGGGGGGGGCTTAAGAACAAGAATTTTAGCCCCCCTACATTTGTTCACTTCCTGCTTTCCTAATATATTTAAAGATTTTAAATTTTAAATTTTAAATTTTAAATTTTAAATTTTAAATTTTAAATTTTAAATTTTAAATTTTAAATTTTAAATTTTAAATTTTAAATTTTAAATTTTTATTATTATTTAAATTTTACATTTTACATTTTACATTTTACATTTTACATTTTACATTTTACATTTTACATTTGAGGCCGTCTGCCTTTAGGGGGGGCTTAAGAACAAGAATTTTTGTCCCCCTAAAATAGGCCTAATGACGTCACTGGTGGGTGCCATGGACGCTGACACACACACACACACACACACACACACACACACACACACACGTAATAAGTCATTCACAAATACACACACTCATCATCAAGAGTCATTCCTTTCCTTCTGCCCCCCCCCCCCTCCCGTTCCCCCCCTTTTTGGATCAAGCGCTCTGCTCCGTGTTTTCAAGCATAAATCTCCTGTCAGTGTGCCCACCCACCATGTCTAACAGAGACTGATGCTTCACACTCAGACACTGTGTGGGCGAAATGTGGCATGCGTGTGTGTATGTATACGTGTGTGTGTGTGTGTGTGTGTATGTGTGTGTTAACACACGCCCGACTTTGACCTTGAAATCATCTTCCGAACCAACTGCTGCCACCTTCCAGCCCCCCACATTTAAACCTCTGTGGTCTACCCCATACCTGATTAACGTGCTACACTGGCGGGAAGAAACGTGTGAAAGTTAAAGGAAGGAGAGGATGTTTTAAGATGAATGGGACGGCAAGGAAGCAGATGGTGGGAAGAGGGAAAAGGGAGCGACACGAGGGCGGGAAGAAGTTGGGAAAATATAGCAAACATTGCAGCTGCTGTCTTGTCGGGCAGCACCTGCTCTCTTTGTTATGTCGGTGCTCATCACGCTTCCTCTCAGCTCTTGCTAAAACAACAATCACATCATGTAGTAGCATGTTGGGGGGGGGGGTGGTTGCGTAATCCTGTGAGATACTATACATTCAAATCAATCATTCATAGTGGGCAAATATTTTGACTTGTGGGCCGCATTGAGTTAACAAAACATATTTTCCTTGAATGTTATACTATCAGCTGTATTGCAAATTACCCATTGCAAATGAATGGGTAGTGAATTTGGCACCCCCTACTGGTGGTAAATATATATGCACCCAGTCATTATTGAGCCACCAGAGGCAGGCTCAGGTTCATGGGCGCTGTCCATGGTTCTGAAATGACTACTCTTGTTCTCTTGTCTCACTGTTTCTATCTCATCGACTACGTATATAATATATGTGTGAGTGTGAATGGTTGTTTGTCTGTCTATATGTGCCCTGTGATTGGCTGGCCACCAGTCCAATCAGAGGGCACATCCGTGAGGATTTATAACCGGGATATAACTTTCCCACTTTTGGACATATTTAGTAGAGATACTGAATTGTTTTAAGCCACCATTAAATGTACACAAGTACACACAATCTACACTGCAAAACCGCTGCAACCATTATTATATTATTAATTAGCCTATTATTATTATCATCATTATTCTTCTTCCGATTATTACAATAAGCAGGCTAATACTAGCCTACGACTACTACTACTAGGCTAGTATTAGCCTGCTTATTGGCTTGCTTATTAGCCTGCTTTTGCCGTATTATATGAAATTTGTCAGAGATTTTAGAAAATTTTTTTAATGAAAAAAAATCAATAAAAAATATCAAATTATAAAAAAAAATGTATAAAAAATATCAATTTTTTAGGGGAGCTTAAGAACATTTTAGGGGGGCCTGAACCCCCTCTAAAATAGGCCTAATAACACCACTGAGCACTACAAATCCAATCCAAACGCTTACATCAATAGCTTCATTGTCTTTTGTTAAATAAGTAGTACTACTACTATTAGTAGTAGTAGTAGTAGTAGGCTAGTATTAGCCTGCTTATTGGCTTACTTATTAGCCTGCTTTTGCCATATTATATGAAATTTGTCAGAGATTCTTTTTTGTAAAAAAAAAAATCAATAAAAAATATCAAATTGTAAAAAAAAAAAAATCTATAAAAAATATACAATTTTTAGGGGGGCTTAAGACCATTTTAGGGGGGGCTGAACCCCCTCTAAAATTGTCCTAATGACGCCACCGAGCGCTATTAATCCAACCTAAATTCTTACATCAATAGCTTCATTGTCTTTTGTTAAATAAGGTTTAAAAAAAACCATGAGATTATGTTACACATTCTTTACGATGGCGCTGTATAAAGTACTTTTTGCATCCTGTCTCCTTCATATGTTGACAATTAGAAAGCTTCTTCATCAAGAAAAACGGATTATTCATTGTCTCTTTTGCGTTGAATCCTAATAGGGTGAATGAGGATTTCCCCTCCGATGCTTGCCTTGAATAGTGCTGATCAGCGGTGCTGTAAAGACAGTGGTGGATGGCGGCGGGCATGCCGCGGCGGGGAGGGGGGGGGGGCGGTTTATGGGCCTTCGTAAAGTCAGCCAACTGAGCCGTGCAACTGCAGTGTTTCTGGAGAATATGGATGACATCATTCCTACTCATGCACTCGCAGAAAAACACCGCCGCTTGGTGTGACGTGAACGACTCCGACACACCTGGATAAAAACGTGTCGACACACAAAGTTCGGGCGTCGTCGCGGTGCATCATCTACTCAGTCTGGGGGAGGGGGGAGGGGGGGGGGGGACATTTCAAGCATGACACGATGACTGCCCGGGTGGCCGAGTTTGGATCTCTGAACCTACCGGCACTTGTTACATGGCTAGCCAGTGTGCCTATCGCTAATAGCTAGTAGATCACACAACACACACACACACACACACACAACACACACACACACACAGTATTGTGTCACTGTCATCGAGCATCACACATCAAATTACATCACAAGGTTGCCCCCACTTCAAAACTATTAGAGAGCCACCGAAGGAAGGCGATTGTTTGACTAAAGGCGTCTATTCGCTCACACACATCCCCCCCCCCCCCCCCCGTCCTTTATTGCAATGCTACGGCTGCATCGTCTGTAATGTTTCATAGGAAAAAGTCATACACAGTACAACCCCCCCCCCCCACCCCCGTGACCTTCTTCTTGTCTGCAGGCGTACATAAATAAGTTAGCACGTGCCGCTTCATTTCACCGAAGTGATTCCGAGGTGAAAAGTGACCTTGTGCATCTTGTTTTTTAGCCCCCTTAGCAAGCAGAGACCGTACGTAGTACTCATACGTAGTACTCATACGTAGTACTCGTACTAGTACTCATAGTACTGCAGTATTTCACTCAAACAAAAAACATGCTAGACCATTACTTAGCTTAGTATTCACTTTCACTTTCATAGGAGCAAGTGCGACGGTTTTTCATCCCACAACTTTTTGACATGAATATGCTAACCGGGAATTCCACCCTCGGCCATCTTCGTGTGGCCCGCTCCGCCTCTACAGCTGGGATAGGCTCCAGCACCCTCCCGCGACCCTCGTGAGGATAAGCGGTAGAAAATGAATGAATTAATGAGTTCTCCTCCTATTTTGTGTGGAAGTGGTAACTTTTTGGCTTCTTATTGTGTCTTTCCCCACCCTCGGTCATCTCTGTGTGGAGTTTGCATGTTCTCCCCGTGCATGCGTGGGTTTTCTCTGGGTACTCCGGTTTCCTCCCACATTCCAAAAACATGCTAGGTTCATTCATTCATTCATTTTCTACCGCTTATCCTCACGAGGTTTGTGGGGGGATGCTTGAGCCTATCCCAACTGTCTACAAGAGAGAGGCGGGGTACACCCTGGACTGGTGGCCAGCCAATCACACTGCACATATAGACAAACAACCATTCACACTCACATTCATACCTATGGACAATTTGGAGTCGCTAATTAACCTAGCATGTTTTTGGAATGTGGGAGGAAACCGGAGTACCCGGAGAAAACCCACGCATGCACGGGGAGAACATGCAAACTCCACACAGAGATGACCGAGGGTGGGGAAAGACAAAATAAGAAGCCAAAAAGTTACCACTTCCACACAAAATAGGAGGAGAACTCATTCATTCATTTTCTACCGCTTACCCTTACGAGGGTCGCGGGGGGTGCTGGAGCCTATCCCAGCTGTCTTCTTTGGGCGAGAGGCGGGGTACACCCTGGACTGGTGGCCAGCCAATCACAGGGTACATATAGACAAACAACCATTCACACTCACATTCATACCTATGGACAATTTGGAGTCGCTAATTAACCTAGCATGTTTTTGGAATGTGGGAGGAAACCGGAGTACCCGGAGAAAACCCACGCATGCACGGGGAGAACATGCAAACTCCACACAGACATGACCGAGGGTGGGGAAAGACAAAATAAGAAGCCAAAAAGTTACCACTTCCACACAAAATAGGAGGAGAACTCATTCATTCATTTTCTACCGCTTACCCTTACGAGGGTCGCGGGGGGTGCTGGAGCCTATCCCAGCTGTCTTCTTTGGGCGAGAGGCGGGGTACACACTGGACTGGTGGCCAGCCAATCACAGGGCACATATAGACAAACAACCATTCACACTCACATTCATACCTATGGACAATTTGGAGTCGCCAATTAACCTAAAACAAAAACCCTAAACTGTATTATGGAAAGCAGGAAGTGAACAAATGTAACAGTTACTGATTGTAAAAGTACCAGATGGAGGGGTAGGATTTAATAAGCTTTGCTTCTTCCTACTCCTTTTGGACATGTGGAACTGGGAACTGATTATGGGATGCATTCAATTGTAATCTGATGCATGTTT